>NW_026591086.1:45710917-45722338 GCF_907164565.1 Psammomys obesus
CTTTCTTTCTTTCTTTCTTTCTTTCTTTCTTTCTTTCTTTCTTTCTTCTGTGGAATTATCATTCTCACTCTTCAACTAACTTCCCTCAAGGGTAACAATACTTCCAACTGATGATCTCAGCTCAGGTCATTTAAAATTTCCTCTAGAAGACTAACTTAAAAAATAAGCCTGGGGTTTTCCATATGTGCTGATGAAAATGAGCAGTAGAGCAAGATGAACTTATTAAAAACAGCAAGATCTACAGCATGAAAGAAAAAGGCCAACCCTGGGGAGCAACACAGAATTAAAATTACTACTTCACCGAAGCAGTGTTACAGGGATTTCAGCCTTGTAACTCCATGTGTGAACATAAGGAGGCCCAGGTGAACAAAATGCTCTCTGGGGTCTGGAGACTGAGATGGGTAGAGCAATTCCTGGCTATCAGAGATTAGCTCAGTTCAGCAGGGTCTCCTTGTGGTGGCTGGGTATGAAAAGGAGCTTCTCAGAGAAGATTAAGAAGATCCATCATTGCTGTATTCACAGAGCTCAGTGTTGGGGCAGTGTAGATACCCAGTTTGTCAAACTCAAGGCAGAGGGCAGCTAGCTATGATAATCCCAGCTTCAGTACAAATATACGTCCATCATTTTAGAATCCTGACACTTTGCAAATGGTAATTCATTCTAGGTCTTCAGTGACATCCTAAATTATAAGAAATAGGGAAACCCAACACTGACAGGCAAAAAAATAGGCTTACATGTGATAGTAGTTTATCTTTAAATGACTCAATATATCTTCTGGTCTATAATAAGTGTATGGTCTATAATAAGATTCTTTCTCTCTCACACACACTATATGTGAAAATGTGTACATTTCTCTATGCCTGTATATTAAAAAAATAATGGCATTTGGAGTATTAAAAAATTGAATAATTCTGACTGTTGAAAACAGTGTTGAAATGATTTATGATTTGACCATATTGCTTAGTTTAGTAAAAAAAAAAAACACCTAATGTAGTTTTTGTTGTTGTTGCTGCTACTGCAATAAGACACTCTGGAAGGAAACATCTTAGTTTATTTTAGCACACAACACCATGTTCATCATTATGAGAAAGTCACAGAGACTGGAGTTAGAAGCAGCTGGTCACATCCAGCATCAGAAACAGAAAGAAGTGAATGCATTCATTCGTAACGATCATGAGTTTTTATCACCCAGATATAAAAGGTGAAAAACCAGGGAAAGATGTTGCCTTCTTTTAGAATACATGTTTTTGCATCAATCAAGGCAATTAAGACAACCCTTCATATACATGCAACCGGAAAAAAATGAGAAAGATAATCCTTCACTGAGACTTTCCTCCCAGAATACCTAGGTTTTTCTAAGATGGCAATTAAAGTAGCCATCATGACTAACCATAAAAAGAAAAGTCAGTGACTCACAGACTATTCATTTAAAATCTTATCAAGGAGGTCCTCCCCAATCTGTGGACTTGGAAAGGGGCAGGGAGAAGATGAGGGAGGGTGGGATTGGGAGGGAATAAGGGAGTGGGATACAGCTGGGATACAGAGTTAATAAAATGTAACTAATAATAATAACAATAAAAATAAAATAAAATTTTATCAAATATTTTATTCAATGAAAGTATAAGATATTTAGTTTTGCTGTCTCTTTTTGGCATCCCAGTGTTTCTAGTTAACTTATGCTAAAACATTTTGTAGATACTATTCTTCTGGAGTGAATTTTTACTCACCACATTGGACTTTTGACAATATCTGGAGACATGTTTAGCCTTTGAAAGTGGACAACACTCTGAAGCAGAGCATAGAGCCTGAATATTTATTTAATATCCCATGATATACAAACAAATCTAGCTTTAAAGCAGTATTTCTGGTTTTTATTTTGTAAAAAACAAATATTGCTCAGAAATATATGTATCTAGCTCTCCTGGTTTGTGTAAACATGTATGTATGCATAGAAATGCATGCAACAAACATAGAAATAAATTGCAGAAAACTATAGACAAAAGGTTGCTACTAGTTATACATATTTTTTATATATTTGGGGATCCCTGATAATATGAAAGTATATTTATGAGTCTTACAGAATCATGTCACTTTTGAATGTGTAATACCAATATTACAAACAATTTTGGACATAACAAAATCTCTTCTTTTTATTCTTAATTGTAATATAAGAAACAGTTGTCTTTTTACTTTCTAGCCCTTGGCGATTGACTGTGCTTGCAATTATGATCGTTCTCAAACATAGTAGACATTTTCTTTGTTTGCAGTGTAAGTTCTGACTCAGAAGCAATATTAATCACTAGAGGCAATATAAACTTTACTTTCTTTTAGGTAATGTATTTGTTAGATAGGTTGTTTGAAATGGTTCAAAAAGGTAAGAGAGTACCTATCCTTCACATTGAGTCACAGCTTACTCATAAAGCCACTTAAGTTGCAGGGTAATAATGTCTGTCCCTGAATCCTTCATTCTCCCATTGAGCCAAAAGAAAAGAATTATTCTCCAGAGCTGGTGACCCTCCCTGGCTTCTAAGACGATAGTCATCTTTGTCAGTGAAATTAGATACAATCTTCGAATGAATATCTTACATTATTCATATGTTAGCACAATCTCTAAAGCATATTGAGCTAATAGAAACAGAGTTATAGAAATATTCTTGATTATGCATTTATTTGGTTACCATTGAATTCTAAGATATCTTTGATGGAATTATTCAATATAGAATAATACAGATGACTTTTAAATGAAATCAGAAATCAACTATAGAAATACCTAAAGTGTATAAATACACATATGAGTTATGATGAACAACCTTGCCTTTATTTTAGGCTTAAAAATATCTGAATGGTAGGGCCTCTGAAAGACTCTATCCAGCAGGGTAATGGGGAAGATGCTGAGTCTCATAGCCAAACTTTGGACAGGGTGCAGGGAGTCTTATGAAAGGAGGAGCAGATAGAAAGACTTAGGAGGGGACAGAAGCTCTACAAGCAAAACAACAGAATCAAAAAATCTGGGGTCAGGGTTGTTTTCTGAGACTGATAATCCAACCAAGGACCATTCATGGAGATAACCTAGAACCAGTGATAACCAGGTTATCACTGCTACCAGTGGACTGGGAGAGGGGCATGGGTGGAAAAGAGGTTGGGCAGGATTGGTAGGGGAAGAGGGAGCAGAAAGTGAATAAATTGTAATAAAAAAAGAATTAAAAAATTTAAAATGAAAAAAAGAGAAATATATATATATGATGGTAAAGACAAGTGAGGCTTATTCTTATTTATGAATTAATCTCTGTTTCTCAATAATTAGGATAAGCCCCACCTGTAACCTTAAGGACACATGGTAACTGCAGAACAACCACCTGTAACTTTAACTGCCTGCCTATTTCTGGCAAAGACAACCAAGTCTTCAAAAATTTAGTAACTATCCTGCAACCCTTCCTTTGTTTCAAAAAGTTGTTATGACCTTGAGGAAGCGCTATTCCTTGTTGTCTGAGAAAGTGCCAGATTTATTTCCAGAGTGGTTGTACAAGTTTACATTTCCACCAACACTGGAGGAGGGTTCCCCTTTCTCCACAACCTCTCCAGCATGTGTTGTCACTTTAGGTTTTGATCTTGGCCATTCTGATGGATGTAAGGTGATATCTCAGGGTCATTTTGATTTGCATTTCCCTGATGGCTAGTGACACTGAGTATTTCTTTAAGTGTTTCTCTGCCATTTGATAAACCTCTATCGAGAATCCTCTGTTTAGCCCTGTTCCCCATTTTTTAATTGGATTATTTGATTTGTTGCTTTTCAAATTCTTCAGTTCTTTATAAATACTGGATATTAGCCCTCTGTCATATAGAGGGTTGGTAAAGATTCTTTACAAATCTGTAGGCTGTCATTTTGTTTTGAGGACTGTGTCCTTTGCTTTACAGAGGCTTTCAGTTTCATGAGGTCCCATTTATTGATTGTTGCTCTTAGAACCTGTGCTGTTGGTGTTCTGTTCAGGAAGTTTTCTCCTGTACCAATGAGTTCTAGGGTCTTCCCCACTTTTTCTTCTAACCGATTTAATGTGTCTGGTTTTATGTTGAGGTCTTTGATCCACTTGGACTTCAGTTTTGTGCAGGGTGATAAGTATGGTTCTATTTGCATTTTTCTACATGTAGACATCCAGTTAGACCAGCACCATTTGTTGAAGATGCTTTATTTATATGCATGCTTCTAGCTGCTTTATTTATAATAACCAGAAGCTGGAAACAAACCAGATGCCCCTAAAATGAAGAATGGATACAGAAATTGTGGTACATCTACATAATGGAATATTACTCAGCCAACAATGAAAAACAAGGAAATCATGAAAATTTGCAGGTAAATGGTGGGATCTGGAAAGGATCATCCTTAGTGAGCTGTCCCAGAAGCAGAAAGACACGCACGGTATATACTTACTCATATAGACATATAATATAGGGTAAAACTACTAAAATCTGTACACCTAAAGAAACTAATCAAGAGGGAGGAATCTGGCTAAAAAGCTCAATCCCCATCCCAAATGGCAAAGAGGATGGACACCAGAAGAAGAAGAAAACAGGACACAAGTTAGGAGCCTCCCACAGAGGGCCTCTGAAAGGCTCTGCCCTGCAGACTATCAAAGCAGATGTTGAGACTTAAGGCCAAACTTTGGGCAGAATGCAGGGAATCTTTTGAAACAAGTGGGAAATAATAGTAAGATCTGGAGAGGACAGGAGGTCCGTAAGGATAGCAACAGAACCAAAAAATTTGAGCACAGGGCTCTTTCCTGAGACTCATACTCCAACCAAATACCAGGCATGGAGATAACCTAGAACTCCTGCACAGATGTAGCCCATGGCAGTTTAGTGTACAAGTGGGTTACATAGTAATGAGAAGAGGGACTGCCTCTAACATAATCTGATAGGCCTGCTCTTTGATCACCTCCTCCTGAGGGGGGAGCAGCCTTACCAGTCCACAGAGGAAGACAATGCAGCCATTCCTGATGTGATCTGATAGACTAAGATCAGAAGGAAGGAAAGGAGGACCTCCCCTATCAGTGGACTTGGGGAGGGGTATGCATGAAGAAGGGGGAAAGAGGGGAGGAGGGTGGGGCTTATGGGGGATACAAAGTGAATAAAGTGTAATTAATAAAATAAAATTAAAAAAGAAAAAGTATACTACTCATGAGATTCAAAAGGACATAGAATTTCAAAAAACAGGGGGAAAAAAGGCAAGATTATGAAGGAGACAGAAGCTCCACAAAGATCACAACAGAACCAAGAAATCTGGGCCCAGGGGTCTTTTCTGAGACTGATACTCCAATCAAGGACTATGCATGGAGATATCCTAGAACCCCTGCACATATGTAGCCCATGGCAGCTCAGTATCTTAGTGGGTTCCCTATTAATGGGAACAGGGGCTGTCTCTGACATGAACCCAGTGCCTGGGTTTTCTGACATGAACCTTGATCACCTCTCCCTGAGGGGGAAACAGCCTTAGCAGGCAACAGAGGAAGACAATGGAGCCAGTCCTGATGAGACCTGATAGACTAGGGTCAGATGGAAGGGAAGGTAGTCCTCCTGTACCTTGGGGAGAGGTGTTGGAGAAGATGAGGGAGAGAGGGAGGGAAAGAATAAGGGAGGGGGCTCCAGCTGAAATGTAAAGTGAATGAACTGTAATTAATATAAAAATTAAAATTAATAAAAGACAAGATATAATGAAATGCACCTACAGTGTTTCCTTGCCCATAAGTAGTTGGACCGTATGTCATTCTTCCAGTCTTTCAACTGGGTAACCAGGATGTTGGGGAGGGAGATAATATCCTGTAACCAACGCCAATATTTTACTAGAACAAAGAGATTCAGACTTGCAGAGCAAATAAAACATACAGCACAAGGTTTCATGAATTCTCAATGTACAAAAAGAAAAACAGATCAATGAAGACATCCAATTTGTAGCACTGACGGGAAGAAACAAGTGATTACAGAAACTGCTTGAAGTCAGGAAAGAAACGCACATGTACAGTGTCAGGCGCCCGAATTGTCTCTGGAAATTGATTTACGTGTTGGAGGAAACGGGGTCATTGAAAAGTCAAATTTTAACACTTTGAGCTTTAGACCATTAGGAGTTTTGTGTTTTGAAATACAGTATCTAATGAGAGTTTTTTTTCCTTTTTCTTTCTTCTGAGGAAAAAAAAAAAAAAAACATTAGGTTAACATTAGCTTTAGGTAATGATTATAGGAATGATTGCAAAGAAGCAAAGGTAATTTAGACAGTCTAATGGGCCCTGTATTATTTCTTCACCTAAATGAGTTTCATTAGATTTAAGTTCGATTACCTTCACTTTTATCTTTATTTTTTATTATGTGAACCGCTCTTACGATTGGGGACTTTTAAGAAGAGTAGAGCATTACAGTTACAATACTGATTTTTTTTTTCTAGACGTTACTTTGAAATCCCTCTCTCTGGCAGTTGTTCTGTTTATCTGTCAAACAGTCCCCAGGGAATGACATCTTCTTAGTGCTTGAAGGTGCTTCTGCAAGACAGGTAAAGAAAGGAAAAATTTTTTGAATGTGTTTTAAATCTTTTTAAAGATTTGTCTCTTTGGCATACCAATACTAGTATATTCAACTGTTAACAGAAAAAGAAAACTATAGAATCCTCAGTTAATGCCAACAGGTTTTCTGTAATTCTCAATACATAAAATGATTATTTATGGAAATAATATTAACTACCATTGTTTTATCAAAATTATGAAATAGGTGATTGTCTCAATTACAGTTATACTTCTAGAATTTTAAATTTGTTTATAAGAAACTATCGTTATGTATCTGAACTAAAATTAGATAAGGTAACGAAATTATGTATTTTTACTCCTTTTCAAAAGTACGTGGATATCTCTAATGTATCTAATTTACATTTTGACTCTCATTTAATGAGGACCTATCTAAATATATAAAGTATGAATTTGATCTAATATTTGAAATTTATAAAATAAAGTAAAGGGTTAACTTTGTAATATTTTAAGTGAAAATTAAATATTACTTATTTTACTAGTCAGTACAAATTTAGTCTACATAGTTGGAAATCCTTTTCTATGACATGAGCTATTTATCTTCAGTGCATTACTAAACATTTTTAATTTTTAATAATTACAGTTTATTCACTTTGTATCCTAGTTTTAGCCTCCTCCCCAACCCTTCCCAATCTCACACTCCCTCCTCTTCTTCTCTATGCCCCTCCCCCAGTCCAATGATAGGGTAGAACCTCCTCCCCTTCCATCTGACCCTAGCCTATGAGGTCTCATCTGGACTGGCTGCATTGTCGTCCTGTATGATCTGGTAAGGCTGCTCCCCCCTCAGATGGAGGTGATCAAAAAGCCAGCCACTGAGTTCATGTCAGAGACAGCTCCTGTTAGGCTTACTAGGGCACCTACTTGGACACTGAGCTGCTATGGGCTACATCTGTGCAGAGTTTCTAGGTTATCTCCATGAATGGTCCTTGGATGGATTATCAGTCTCAAAAAAGGCCCTTGTGCCCAGATATTTGTAGGCAAATGCTAGGATCTAGAAATGATCATCCTGAGTGAAGTATCCCAGAATCAGAAAGACACACATGGTATATACTCACCTATAAGTGGATTTTAGATATATAATAAAGGCTAATCATACTAAAATCTCTACACCTAAGGAAGCTAGTCAAGATGGAGGACCCTGGTAAGATGCTCAATCTTCAATCAGAAAAGCAAATAAGATGGACATCAGAAGAGAGAAAAAAACAGGGAATATGACAGGAGCCTAACACAGAGGACCTCTGAAAGACTACCCCTCAGGGTATGAAAACATTTTTGCAGTGTTCAGGGAATCTTATGAAAGAAGGGGGAGATTAAAAAAAAAAAAAAAAAAAAAACACAAACATGGAGGGAACAGGAGCTCCACAAAGAGACCAACAGAAACAAAAAATCTGGGCATTACTTAACTTAAATCTAAGAATTTTTGGAGTTGAAAAGGCATAGCTAATACCTATGCATTAATTTACTGACATTGTGAAGGAATACATATTGTGCATAGCTAGAAACAACTACTCCACAGACATACTGTTTCCTTTATAGCTATAACATGGACAAATGAAAGCATCAATTCACACAGAATCAAATATGCCTCTTCTCTATACTTCTCACGTTGGTACGCTATCTATTACATAGTAAGTTTGAGCAGCGAGGTTCATGGCTGCTGAGGAGGTGACCTTGCTTACTGCCTATGTAGGCATTGGGCGGCCCACCAGAGCAGTGCTGCAGAGCTCACTGGTGTTAGTGATGCAGAAGAGTCAGCAGGCAGACCAGCTCACCTACCATCCAGGCCCAAACCCAATGCTTTGAGTTGGCTCACCTTAAATCGACATTATCAGTGAATGG
Source organism: Psammomys obesus (assembly GCF_907164565.1). NCBI lineage: Eukaryota > Metazoa > Chordata > Mammalia > Rodentia > Muridae > Psammomys > Psammomys obesus. The sequence continues at coordinate 45,719,320 of NW_026591086.1, forward strand.
TTGGGACATGTGAAAAGGCTGGTCCTACTGTTCCAAAGATGCAGGTTCTCTATGGCACAGGGCCACAACAGGATAACCAAGAGGAGGCCAGGTGAAGATCCAACATTGATGGATTCACAGATGTCAGAGATCTCGAACCAAACCGGTAACTCATTGCAGCGAACATTCGCAAGTGAATATGTTTGAGCAGAGGACATACTGTGAGGCACTCTGGGACATAATACAGCTTCCAGGATGAGGCGTTTCCTTTGCTTTTTGTGTTTTTTTATTTTGGGGGTGAGGTTGCAAGAGTGAAGGGAACATACAAAGGGATGTGGAGGTGAGCAGGACTGGGGTATGTGATATGAAACTCACAAAGAAGCAATAAGTTTTTTTTTTTTTTTAAGTGTGATTGCTTTTTAAGAAACATACCTTTTGAGCAGGGGTTATAGGTTATATCCATAAATGGTCCTTGGTTGGAGTATCAGGCTCAGAACACAGTGGGGGAGCAGTCTTGCCAGGGCACAGAGGAGGACAATGAAGCCAGTCTTGATGAGACCTGATAAGCTAGTATCAGATGGAAGGGGAGGAGGAACTCCCTTATTAGTGGACGTGGATAGGGACATGGGAGCAAATAAGGGAGGCAGGGTAGGATTGGGAGAGAATGAGGGAAGGGGTTACAGCTGGGATACAAATGAATAAACTATAATTAATATAGAAAAATAAAAAAAATTTAAAAAAATCCTCACATTGTGTGGGTAATTTGACTGTTAATCCTCAATGGATTACTTTTCAGATACCAAATATCCCTGTCTGCCAGGGTGAGGCATTATGCAGATAAAAGAGTAAGTGAATTTTAAGACCAATTTTGAAGTTACTGATATTTTAAAAGAATATGTTTAAGATTCATAACTATCCTTTGTCATAGTGTGTACTAAAGTCTTCAAACTTACGACAGAAGGTAAAATCAATTGACATTTTTCATACATGATAAAGAATCAAGGTGAAATCTACTGAACTTCAAATGTGTACAGAAAAATTATAATGACATCTATATTTTTAGTAAGCGTGGAAGTTTGACTGTAATGTTCTTAGAATTTTATTAGAACTTTAAACATTTTACATACCATGTATTGATCTTGATAAATACCTTTCCACCAACTGTCCATATCTGCAATCATTCCTTTCCCATAAAATCTCTTTTTCGTTTTTGTTTAACATCTCTAGATGAAGTGTGCAGACCAAGTATTCTTATATTTTTAGACTTCCACTGGAATGTGGTTGATTTACCAGGGTCTATACTTTTTGCCAAAAAGACCATTCCCTCTCTCAGCAGCTATTGACAGCTGTGTCACAACTAAGATTGAGCTTTTTCACTCAAAAATTCACCTATAGGTTGAGATTGCTCTGGTTTGGGGTTTCAGGAATGCTGTTGTTGAAACTTCTATGAATTCATTTGTGCAATGTTTGTGTAGTGTCTATAAGACACAGTTTCCATCTTCAACCCCTGCCTCTGGATCTCACACTCTAACTTCTTCTTCAATTTTCTTCAAGATTTAGGAGATTGGCACGTGGCATTTATTCCATGCAGTGCTGAACATTTTGCTTTGTCTCATTCTCTGCATTTTGACCCATTGTGGGTCTGTGGATCTCTGTATTAATCGCCAAATAGAAGTTGTGGTGACTGTGGTGGTTTGAATGATAATGGTCCCCAGAAGCACTATTAAATATGTGGCCTTGTTGAAGGAAGTATGTTACTGGAGTCATTCTTTGAGGTTTCAGATGCTCAAACCAGACCCAATGTAACTCTCTCTTCCTGCTGCCTTCCATCCAGATGTAGGACTCCCAGCTACTTCATCAGCACCATGTCTGTCTGCATTTGCCAAACTTTCCTCCATGATGACAGTGGACTTAACCTCTGAACTGTAAGGCAGCTCCCATTAAATGCTTCCTTTTACAAGAGTTGCTATGCTCATAGATACTCTTCACAGCAATGGAAACCATAACTAAGACAGTTAAGAAGGTTGTGAGATGCATTCATCTAAAATGTAATAACTTATTTGAAGTTTATTTAATTCTATGTCCATTAAGTGAATCTCATCCAAGGCCTACAATTTATCTAGCCATATGTTTTTGACTAGGTCATAATGCCAGTTATGAGTTTCGTCTTGTGGAGCAACACTTAATTATAACCATAAAGAGTTTGTTTAGCAGTGTGTAAAATCCTTTGAGCTTGAAAATTCACTTTATTCAAGAAAACTAGAAATCCCACCATTATGATTGAAAGAAAAGTAATGTACTCAGTGTAAAGATGCTGAACTGAGATTAAACACACTAAAGTTTAGCAGGCTCTCTGCACATGATAAACATCTGTGTAAGCATCCCAAGAGAACAAATGCCTATGTCAAAAAGATGGCTTTCATAAAATATAAAAATGAGCTAAAACCAATGTTTGGGTTAATTTCAAAGAATTGTGCTGTGAGCTGAGAGAATTATCTAAAACCTTTTACTTATTTGGTAAGAATAAGTAAGAATACATTTAGAAATACTGATGGCATAGAGTTATTCCATAAAATTTATGGGAGCAAGGCTTTCAGCATATGTTTGTGTATATATATTTACATATATATATATATATGAATTTTTGGATTCTTTCCTATTGAAACTGACATTTCTAGAGAGCTAATCAGATAATTTTACTAGTAAAGAAATGTGCATTATATGAAAAAAAAAAGAGTTTGGCTAGACATGTAATGTTTCTATTGCACAATTAAGAGATCTAATTAGCTAGGGTCAGATGGAAGGGGAGGAGGACCTCCACTATCAGTGGATTTGGAGAGGGGCTTGGGAGGAGATGAGGGAGAGAGGGTGGGATTGTGAGGGAATGAGGGAGGGGGCTACAGCTGGAATACAAAGTGAATAAACTGTAATTAATATAAAAATTTAATTAAAAAGAGAATGGCTTGGTTGCTGAGCACACACACTATATATTAGTGTGTGTGTGTGTGTGTGTGTGTGTGTGTGTGTGTGTGTGTGTGTG
>NW_026591086.1:45722348-45762380 GCF_907164565.1 Psammomys obesus
GTGTGTGTGTGTGTGTGTGTGTGTGTGTGTGTGTGTGTGTGTGTGTGCTTTTTGAAACAAGATTTCTCTGTGTAGCCTTATCTGTTCTGGATTTTCTTTGTAGACCAGGCTAGCCTTGAACTCACAGAGATCAACCTGCCTCTGTCTCTGTGTTGTGATTACAGACTTGTGCCACCATGCTTGGCACACCACACATCATTACTGTAGTGTAGAATTTTGAATATGTTTTCTGAGTACTATCAAAAATGCCTGACTCTACCTACTGGTCAGAAAGAAACACAAGTTATTTTGTACCTCTGATGCAACACAATTCAAGTACACTGCTTATATGTATTTTCTGTGACTTGGCTAATTTTCTATTGCTATGATATGATGCTGTAACACAGGCCAATTAAAGAAGCCACATTTTATTGAGAGATTGCAGATGCAGAAGGCTAGCATCCACGACCATCATGACGGAGAGAACGGTAGCAGACATGAAGGCAGTGAAGTAGTAGTAGTAGCTGAAAGCTGGCATCATGAGCCACAGGCACAGGGCATAGAGTAAGCTAACTAGGAATGACACTGGATTTTGAAACCTCCAGTTCCACCTCAGTGTAACACCTCCTCTATTGAGGCCACACCTCCTAATTCCTCCTAAAGAGTTCCAACAACAGTAGACCAAGCATTCAAATATAGGAGCCCATAGGGCCATTCTCAGTCAAGACACCACACTCTGCATAATAACATAGTTTCATAAATTGCTGGCCAAATTGATTGATTTCCAACAGACTGTGGGGAATACAATAGTCTACAGTAATCAGGGTTTCATTAATTACTGTTGGAAAAGAACTAAAATCTCTTTCATGATGATGCGGAGGATCCAATGTCGCTCATAGTGATAAGAATTACGTGTGCTGTCTTTGGATATCACTGAAAGACAATCAAAGCATGGATACTTGGCATTTTCTGCTTTAAGGCATTCTTCACAGGGGAAGAGAATTGTTTGGAAGAATAGCAGAATGGCTAAATACTGAATTATGATATTGTTAAGAAAAAAATGTGTCCAGGGGCTGTGTACAGCAATATATGAATAATGTTCATCAGGTGAACAATATATGACACTGTTCTTAGAAAGGTGTGATACAAAGTGAAGGAAACAGGACCATAAAGTGCACTGGGCACTCTTAGAATCTCATTATTCTTGCGAATGACCCACTTATAAAACCTTTGCTTCCAACTCAGTCGACCTTGGACCCAGATTTATTATATTCCAAGGAAGAAATCTTTTCACAATGGTCCTATTAAATTTAAAATTGAAAAGCCTCCTGGATACTAGAGACACTTTGTGTCATTCAGAGAAAATGTGTACAGAATGGAAAATTTTGCTGACTTTGGTGAACACTTTCCCTTTCCAAAGGTAGGTATCTAAGATGATTTTATCACAATTAATATAGACAAATAAGGACTGTGGCATATAGACATAATTTTGTTACATAGCTTTCTTTATTCTTTTTTTAATATTAGTTACAGTTTATTAACTTTTTATCCCAGCTGTGTCCCGCTCCCTCATCCCTCCCAATCCCACCCTCTCTATCTCATCTCCTCCCTGCCCCTTTCCAAGTCCACTGATAGGGTGGACCTCCTCCCCTTTCATCTGACTCTGGTTTATCAGGTATCTTCAGGACTGGCTGCAAAGTCCTCTGTGGCCTAGCAGGGCTGCTCCTCCCTTGGGGGTAGGAGGAGGGAGGAGGTCAAAGAGCCAGTCATTGAGTTCACGTCAGAAGCATAGCTTTACAAGTTATGAATTTTGAGCATTACATTTACTTCTTTCCTTGTTTTTATAACAGAAGAAGAAACAAAGTAATCAATATCACACATATGCAAATTATGAAAATAAAACAAGTCAATTTGGAACTTGTAGGGAAGAATTCCTGATCTAACTACTAGATTGTACTAGAGATATTAAACTTTAGTTCCTACAGTCACAAAAGGAAGAGAAAAAGGAAATTTTACATATATTAATATATATTGAAATTTATATATATTGAAAGCCTGAGCAAGGGTGAGGAGGAGGCTGGGCTTGAGTACTTTCCTTTATTGACAAATGGTTGGCTAAAGTCAGGTTCAAGTACAGCTCTATAGAACATTGGTAAAACATTGACACTGAAGTCTAAAGAAAAAAATTAAAGGGCTTTTTCTATTGCCTGACCAGCTGCAGATGAAAAAGAGATCTGAGGCAGGGACATCTTTATGTACACAGAGAAATACCTTAAGAATTGTAAGTGTACTAAATGTCTCTGAAAAGTAGAGTTTACTTATAACCTGTGCCTACTATTTCATTCCGGTGATTGTTATTAAATAATCCCAATTATCATTCTAGCAAAAGCAAGGATTAATTAAGCATGCCTCACTAAATTTCCACATTAATGCACCTCAAGAGAATGTATTTATTTTTTTATAAATTTCATATATTTTTAAAAATTTTGAGGGCTGGAGAGATGGCCCAGAAGTTAATAACTCTTGTTATTTTTTGAGGGGAACTGAATATAGTCCCAAGCACTCATGCTGAGTGGCTCATAATCTTCAAGATTGTCCTTAGGGGTCCTGATGGCCTAAGAACAGGCAGACACACACATCTTACATACACATACACTAACACTTACATACACATTTTCCTGAAACAAAATTTTTACAAATAGTTTTCATTTATCATTTCTTTTCGACCTGACATTACTACAGTATCATACAGAGGAATTTTTATTTCTTGATTTCATTTATTTTGTTATTAACAGTGTTTTATTTCTTCGTAGTAATGTGTATATTATTGCATGGTTTGTTAGTATGGTTTTACCAGAATACCACAGACTAGGATCTTCAAATAATGAAAATATGTTTTGCTGTTGTTGTTTGTTTGTAGGTCTTGAGATTGAATGTCCAAGATGAATAAGTTGACACAGTAGGACTGTTTCCTTATGAAAGCCTTGTTCCTAGAATTCTGGTAGAAGATAGACTATTCTATTTGTTTTTGCATGGTTGCTGACATTTGCCTAAGTATTAAGATGACAAATTATTTTTTAATGATTTTGGTCTTTAGATTACAGCTTTTTCCTAGTGACAGGGTTTTACCATAGTAGCATCTGTAGAATTTCTCTTTCAACAAAAGCAGTCTGATTCTAAGTTTATTTAAAGTTAAGAATTCAAGGTTTTGAAGAACAGAATTTACCCCAAAGCAAAAGAGACACTAATGACTTCTTAGAAAAACAACCTTTTCCCTTGCAAAACAAGAAAAGAGAAAAGAAACAAGGAACAACAAAATAAAACAGAACAACCAAGGATCATGAAGTGTAAGTCTTCTCTTCTTTCTCCTTGATGTGTCATTACCACTTAACTTTATCAAAGCACCAGCCTGAAGTGAAGAGAATTAATCATGTCAAAGCTTTTAAGGCACAGTATATACAGACATTCTATCTTAAACTTTTTTCTTGTGGCATAGTTTGAATGAAGACAGTTTCAAGTCCCTTGATGAATATAGAGACATCACAGACACACAAAAATTCATTCATTTCACAGAGTCAAATCGATTCAGTAAGGACAAGTCCGTAGATATTGAAGTATTCTTTGGATCCAAGACATATTTTATTTTTATGCCTCTGAAATATTAGCAGTTCAAATGTGTGTAATCCACTTAATTCATTAATAGATAATTAGAACTAGGATTCTGTTGTTGGAATCGTGTTCATGCTATGGGTGATTAGGTAGAGGCAACAAGGGATGGGAAGGCTTGAAGTATACAAAATGTGACAACATAGTTAAGACAACTTGAAGAAAGTGATGATTCTCAAAATAATTCAATTTTTATATTAATTACAGCTTATTCACTTTGTATCCCAGCTATAGCTTCCTCCCTCATTCCCTCTCAATCCTACCCTCTCTTCCTTATCTCCTTCCATGCCACTCTCCAAGTCTACTGATAGGGGAGGTCCTCCTCCCCTTCTATCTGACCCTAGCTTATGAGGTCACATCAGGACTGGCTGCATTTTCCTCCTCTCTGGCCTGGCAAGGGTGCTCACCCCTCAGGAGGGGGTGTTCAAACCCTCCACTAAGTTCATGTCAGAGACAGTCCCTGTTTCCCTTAGTAGGATACCCATTTGGATTCTGAACTATCATGGGCTACATCTGAGCAGGGGTTCTAAGTTATATTCATGAATGGTCCTTGGTTGGAGTATCAGTCTCAGAAAAGCCCCCTGTGCCTAGATATTTTGATTCTATTGCTCTCCTTGTGGAACTCCTACTTGTCTCCAGGTATCACTATCTCCTTCTTTCATAGGATCCCCTGCACTCTGCCCAAAATTTGGTTATGAGTCTCAGTATTTGCTTTGAAACACTGCCCTCTGTGGCGGGCTCCAGTTCTTTTTCCCCCTTTCTCCTTCTTCCAATGTCCTTCCCCTTTGTCTTTCTGAGTGAGGATTGGTCATCTTACCCAGGGACCTCCCTCTTGCTTAGCTTCTTTAGGTGTATAGATTTTAGTATGTTTACCCTATATTATCGGTCTAATATACACTTATAAATGAGTAGACACACTTATAAGTGTGTATTAAATTCATACCAGCTTTAGAAAATTTGAATGCTGAAAAGTTTCTGTTTTTTATTGATATTTGATATATAGATGACATTTAATTTAAAAAGACAGGGCATGTGAATTCAATAAATTGAGTAGACACAAAAACAAAGGAGATTTTGGGTATTACAACATGGAAGAAGATAAAAGTCTCTGCATTTCAAATAATAAAAATAAATACAATAAGAAAATAAGCCTTACATAACAAGACTCCATTAAGATTACTATTAAAAAAAAAAAAAACCAGGTTTCGGCAAAAATTAAAACATAGAAGTGTCAGAACAAGAAAATTTGAACACAGGGAACTTCCCAGAGACTCATACTCCAACCAAGGACTATCCATGGAGATAACCTAGAACCCTGACAATAAAGCCACTTCTGATGAGAACTGATAGACTAAGATCAGAAAGAAGGAAAGGAGGACCTCCCCTATCAGTGGACTTGGGGAGGGGCATGCATGCAGAAAGGGGGGGGGAGGGTGGGACCCATAGGGGAGGAGGAAGGGGCTAATGAGGGGATACAGAATGAATAAAGTGTAATTAATAAAAGTTAAATAAAAAATTAAAAAATATATGGAAGTATCCTTCCATCCCAGCTAAGCATTTTCCTACTGAATAAGAATACAGGCGAAAAACCAGGTTTACATATTTTAATTAAAAACAAAGGATGATTATTTTTTTATTGTGTGACAGACTTGTAGTTATTGCATTAGACTTGTTTGGAAGATAAGAAAATAAATCTTTACAAGTATTTTGAAGATCTACAATATACTAATAACTGTGCACCACTGCTGGGACATGCTCCTCACTGCTCACTCAGGCAAAATCCCTGAAGCTGTGGTGACATAAAGAAACTCCTGGGTTATCTCCATGCATAGTCCTTGGTTGGAATATTAGTCTCAGGAAAGACCCCTGTGCTCACATTTTTTTGGTTCTGTTGCTCTCCTTATGGAGTTCCTGTCCTCTCCAGATTTTACTCTTTTCCACTTCTTTCCTAAGATTCCCTGCACTCTGCCCAAAGGTTGCCTATAAGTCTCAGCATCTACATTGATAGTCTGCAGGGCAGAGCTTTTCAGAGGTCCTCTGTGTCAGGCTCCTAACTTGTTTCCTCTTTTCTCCTTCTTCTGATGTCCAACCTCTTTGCCTTTCTGGATAGGAACTTAGCATTTTAGCAAGAGTCCTCCCTCTTGATTAGTTTCTTTAGATGTACAGATTTTAGTAGGTTTATCCTATATTATATGTCTATGTGAGTGAGTATATACCATGCGCCTCTTTCTGCCTCTGGGATAGCTCACTCAGGATGATCTTTTCCAGATCCCACCATTTACCTGCAAATTTCATGATTTCCTTTTTTTTTATTGCTGAGTAATATTCCATTGTGTAGATATACCACAATTTGTGCATCTATGCATAGAGATAACCTCAGACCCCTGCACAGATGTAGCCCATGGCAGTTCAGTATCCAAGTGGGTTCCATTGTAATAGAAACAGGGACTGTCTCTGACATGAACTGATTGTCCTGCTATTTAATCATCTCCCCCTGAGGGGGAAGCAGCATTACCAGGCCACAGAAGAGGACAAGGCAGCCACTCCTGATGAGACCTAATTGACTAGGATCAGAAGGAAGGAAAAGAAGTCCTCCCTTATCAGTGGACTTGGGGAGGGGCATGCATGCAGAGGGTGGAGGAAGGGAGGGATTGGGACGGGAGGAGGGAGAGAACCAGAGGGGGGACATAAAGTGAATAAAGTGTAATTAATAAAGAAAAAAATAAAAAATAAATAAAAAAGAAACTCCTGGAGGTTGGAATCAGTACCAGCTGAGACTGATCTTCATGAAGGAACCAACTATTTCCTGCAAGAGCAGCAAAACCAGAGTTCCTCATTGCCAGTAAATATGGTCTGCTAGTGGGTTTTATTCTATTTGTGTGTCTAGTTGATATTTGTGTGAGACTCATTTTTATTTTGTAGCTCAGGCTGATGTGTTAACTCATAACAATCTTCTTGGTGTTGGTTGACTTGTACCATCATGATCACCACATGAGTTTTAAAATTGATTTTTTTTTGTAACTGATATTGTACAATGTACACGTTTATGGAGTACTGTGTGGTATTTCTGTGCATTGATTGCCAATGTTTAATCAAAAGCAGCATATCCTGCTCCTCCTCAGATATCATGTCCTTGTGGTGAAAATACTCCCATTCTTTTATTACATCTCATTTGAATATGTAGTGCTTTATCATTATCTGTGATGACCCTACTTTTGCAAAGAAATAATAACACATTTCTTTTATTACATCAGAATACCAATCGATCAAATTTTGCTCATTCTTCTTTCCACTGGCACTCATTATCCTGGGAGCCACTTTCTCTCTCTCAAGTTCTAAGAATTGTTTTTGATAACACATATGAGTGAGAACACAGGGTACCTTTGATTCAGGCTGTCTTGTTCCCAGTTCATGATGACACATTGTAGAAGTTGGGGAACAGTGTTGGGTTCATTTTATTTCCTAATCTTCTTGATTTCCTACTGCAAAAATTAGGAGCTAAATAAAGTGTTTCAAGCACCACAGTGAAATTAGAGATGCAAATGGAATATGGGATACACAGTGGGTTTTTGTTTGGGGGATTGGGAGAGAACAGTGTGAGATCTGAATAAGGCTGGGAGCATACCTAAGGAGGAGGACAGACTAGAAAAAAGCACCTAGTGTGTATTGTGTGTCTTCTGTACACATGGCTATAACCATTTACAAGAATCCCTTGCGGTTAGCCAGAAATACTGCCCACGTAACTTCAAAACACGGGATTTTCTTCTGGATTTATTAATATAATTTTGCAGTCAAGAATATCTAATCCCTTTTCCTTTCCGCCAGCTCAATTTTAATATTCAGATGTTTATTTCAGCTTATTTCAGCTACTTGGGTATTCATGACAAATTCAGTTTCTCCCTGCTACCATTAACAGCCACTTTGAAATTTGATGTTCATGTTTTGTTAACTTGTCAAAATGTAGACATTCACCAGCTACTGTTGCTAATACAGCCTCATCACTGCATTTCATTCCTTTCCCATCACCTTCTGTTGTCAACATGGAAGTAGTGTTCTATAAATATTCTGTGCTTTTAAGAGTTTGAGACTTTATCAGCTGTAGGAGTTCCCTGGTGGAGTTTTTTGGGTCACTCAGGTATACTATCATATCATCTGCAAATAGTGATAATTTGACTTCTTCCTTTCCAATTTGTATCCCCTTGATCTCCTTCAACTGTCTTATTGCTCGAGCAAGGACTTCCAGAACTATGTTGAAGAGATATGGAGAGAGTGGGCAGCCTTGTCTTGTCCCTGATTTCAGTGGGATTGCTTTAAGTTTCTCTCCGTTCAGTTTGATGTTGGCTATAAGCTTGCTGTATATCGCCTTTACTATGTTTAGATATGTGCCTTGTATCCCTGATCTCTCCAATACTTTAAACATGAATGGATGTTGGATTTTGTCAAATGCTTTTTAAGCATCTAGGGAGATTATCATGTTTTTTTTTTCAGTTTGTTAATATGGTGGATCACATTGATGGATTTCTGTATATTGAACCACCCCTGCATACCTGGGATGAAGCTAACTTGGTCATGGTGGATAATATCTTTGATGAGTTCTTGTATTTGGTTTGTGAGTATTTTGTTGAGTATTTTTGCATCAATGTTCATAAGGAAAATTGACATGAAGTTCTCTTTTTTTGTTGGGTCTTTGTGAGGTTTAGGTACCAAGGTGACTGTGGCTTCATAGAATGAGTTTGGTAATATTCCTTCTGTTTCTATTTTGTGGAATAGTTTGAAGAGAACTGGAGTTAACTCTTTTTTGAATGACTGGTAGAATTCTGCACTGATAAACACCTTCAGCAAAGTGGCCAGATACAAAATTAACTCAAAAAAATCAGTAGTCCTCCTGTATGCAAAAGATAAAAGGGCTGAGAAAGAAATTAGGGAAACAACACCCTTCACAATAGCCACAAATGACATAAGGTACCTCAGAGTAACCCTAACCAAGGAAGTCAAAGACATGTATGAAAAAAATTTCAAGTCTCTGAAGAAAGAATTAGAAGAAGATATCAGAAGATGGAAAGATCTCCCATGCTCATGGCTTGGCAGGATTAACATAGTAAAAATGGCCATCTTACCAAAATCAATCTACAGATTCAATGCAATGCTCATCAAATTACCAACACAATTCTTTACAGACCTGGAAAGGAAAATTCTCATCGTCATATGGAATAACAAGAAACCCAGAATTGCTAAAACAATCCTCTACAATAAAAGATCTTCTGGAGGTATCTCCATCCCTGATCTGAAGTTGTACTATAGAGCAACAGTTTTAAAAACTGCATGGTACTGGCATAGAAACAGAATGGTGGATCAATGGAATCGAACAGAAGACCCAGAAATAAACCCACACACTTATGGACACCTGATCTTTGACAAAGATGCCAAAACCATACAATGGAAAAAAGATAGCATCTTCAACAAATGGTGCTGGTCCAACTGGATGTCTACATGTAGAAAAATGAAAATAGATCCATATTTATCACCCTGCACAAAACTTAAGTCCAAGTGGATCAAAGACCTCAACATAAAACCAGACACATTAAATAGGCTAGAAAAAAAGTGGGAATACCCTAGAACTCATTGGTAGAGGAGAAAATTTCCTGAACAGAACACCAACAGCACAGGCTCTAAAAGCAACAATCAATAACTGGAACCTCATGAAACTGAAAAGTTTCTGTAAAGCAATGGACACCGTCATCAAAACAAAGTGACTGCCTACAGATTGGGAAAAAATCTTCACCAACCCTTTATCTGAGAGAGGACTCATATCCAGTATATATAAAGAACTAAACAAGCTGGAAAGCAGCAAACCACGTAATCCACTTAAAAAATGGGGAACAGAGCTAAACAGAGAATTCTCAATAGAGCAATGTTGAATGGCAGAGAAGCACTTAAAGAAATGCTCAACCTCATTAGCCATTAGGGAAATGCAAATCAAAACATCCCTGAGATTTCACCTTACACTCTTCAGAATGGCCAAGATCAAAAACTCAAGTGACAACACATGCTGGAGAAGTTGTGGACAAAGGTGAACCCTCCTCCACTGCTGGTAGGAATGTAAACTTATACAACCACTCTGGAAATCAATCTGGCGCTTTCTCAGACAACTAGGAATAGCGCTTCCTCAAGATCTAGCCATACCACTCCTAGGCATATATCCAAAAGAGGCTCAAGTACACAAAAAGGACATTTGCTCAACCATGTTTGTAGCAGCTTTATTTGTAATAGCCAGAACCTGGAAACAACCCAGATGCCCCTCAACTGAAGAATGGATGCAGAAACTGTGTTACATCTATACAATGGAATATTACTCAGCAATGAGAAATAAGGAAATCATGAAATTTTCAGGTAAATGATGGGACCTGGAAAGGATCATCCTGAGTGAGTTGTCCCAGAAGCAAAAAGACATGCATTGTATATACTCACTCATATAGACATACAACATAGGACAAACCCACTATTATCTAGGAATCTAAAGAAACCAAGCAAGAGAGAGGACCCTAACTAAAATGTTCAATCCCCACCTGAAAGGCAAAGAGGGGTCAGATGAAAGGGGAGGAGGTCCTCCCCTATCAGGGAACTTGGAAAGGGGCAGGGAGGAGACCAGGGAGGGAGTGTGGGGTTGGGGAGGGAATGAGGGAGCGGGATACAGCTGGGACACAGAGTTAACAAAATGTAACTAAAAAGAAAAATAAAAAAAATAAAAAATAAAAAAAAAGAAGTAGAAGAAAACAGGAAACGACCTAGAAACCTGCTACAGAGGGCCTCTGAAAGCCAGAAGAAGAAAACAGGAAACAACCTAGGAACCTGCCACAGAGGGCCTCTGAAAGCCTCTGCAGTATAGACTGTCAAAGCAAATGCTGAGCCTTATGGCCAACTGATGGGCAGAGTGAATGGAACTTTATGTAAGAAGTGGGAAAGAGTAAGAGCTGGAGAGGACAGGAACTCCACAGGAGAGCAACAGAACAAGAAAATTTGAACACAGGGAACTTCCCAGAGATGCATACTCCAACTATGGACTGTTCATGGAGTTAACCTAGAACCCCTGCACAGATGTACCTCATGGCAGGTCAGTGTCCAAGTGGGTTACCTAGTAATGGGAAGAGGGACTGCCTCTGACATAATCTGATTGGCCTGCTCTTTGATCACCTCCCCCTGAGGGGGGAGCAGCCCTACCAGGCCACAGAAGAGGACAATGCAGCCACTTTTGAGGAGAACTCATAGACTAAGATCAGAAAGGAGAGGAGAACCTTCCCTATCAGTGGAATTGGGGAGGGGCATGCATGCAGAAACAGGAGGGAGGGTGGGATCGGGAGGGGAGTAGGGAGGGGTTTATGGGGGGATACAAAATGAATAAAATGTAATTAATGAAAAATAAAAAAAAGTTAAATAAAGAGTTTGAGTCTTTTAAACGATTGTTATTAAATAATATCTATTATATGATTAAAATTAGCAGGCTTTAGAGTGTTGATGGGTGTAGGTGAAAATGAAATAAAGGGAGAGAAGAAAACTTAGAAAAGTAATTGATTCTGTGTTTCTTTTTTTGGGTACTTTGTTGTAATTTTATATTTATTTACTTTACATGCCCAGGGTGGCCCCTCCCTCTTCTCTTCTTGTTCCCCCTTCACCTTTCCCTTTTCCCCCCAGAAAAGGAGAGTTCTCCCCCACTCCCCTGCGTCAACCGTCCCTGTCACATCAGGGCTGTTCATGTTTTCATCTTCAGAGGCTAGGCAAGGCAGCCCTACTAGGGAGAATTCATCCAAAAGCAGGCAATGGAGTACATGTTAGAAACAGCCCTCCGTCCACTCTCCAGGCTACCCATTTGAAGACCAAGCCTCCGGTCAGCTACATATGTGCAAGGGGGCTAAATCCAGATCATGCAAGTTTTTTGATGTCACAGTTTCTGATAGCCCCCATGTGTCCGGTTAGTTGTCTCTATTGGTCTTCTTATGAGGTTCCTGTCCCTTCCAGGTCCTGGAATTCTGTGTTTCTCAAGCAGACATTTAGTTAATTCCTGTGAACTGTCATGGGAACATAAAACCTACACTGTCAACCCACTGGAGTTTTCCTGAATCTGATGAAGCGAATAACCACACATATGCTTTATGCTTGGCCACAGGAAAGTGCAAAGCAAAGGACCTGTGTTTATTGAATCAGAACATGAGGATGATATGAAGAACATTTCAATCCTGGAAAGTTGAGCTTTGCATACTTCTGGCAGGTGGAAGCCAATAGTAGTAAGAAAATAGTTCAATGATGAAAAAGAGCAACAGAACAAGATAATTTGAACACAGGGAACTTCCTGTATGAGGAGACTCATACTCCAACCAAGGACTATTCATGGAGATAACCTAGAACCCCTGCACAGATGTAGCCCATGGCAGTTCAGTGTCCAAGTGGGTTACCTAGTAATGGGAAGAGGGACTGCCTCTGACATAATCTGATTGGCCTGCTCTTTGATCACCTCCCCCTGAGGGGGGAGCAGCCTTACCAGGCCACAGTAGAGGACAATGCAGCCAATTTTGATGAGATCTGATAGACTAAGATCAGAAAGGAGAGGAGAACCTCCCCTATCAGTGGACTTGGGGAGTGGCATGCATGCAGAAAGGGGAGGGAGGGTGAGATCGGGGGGGGGAGGAGGGAGGGGCTTAGGGGGGATACAAAATTAATAAAGTGTAATTAATAAAAAGGCATCTGAAAGACTCTACCTAGCAGTGTTTCAAAGCAGACACTAAGACTCATAACCAAACCCTCGGCAGAGTGCAGGGAATCATATGAAAGAAGGGAAGTTAGTATGATATGGAAAGGATAGGAGCTCTACAAGGACCAAATATATCTGGGCACAGGATCTTTTCTGAGACTGACACTCAACCAAGGACCATCTATGGATATAACCTAGAACTTCTGCTAGGATGTGGCCCGTGGTAGCTCAGTAACCAAGTAGTTTTCCAAAGTAAGGGGAACAAGGACTATTTCTAACAGGATCTCAAGGGCAGGCTGTTTGACCTCCCCCCCCCCCCCGGGGGGGAGCAGTCTGTTAGGCCACAGAGGAGGACTTTGCAGCCAGCCCTGAAGATACCTGATAAAACAGGGTCAGATGAAAGGGGAGGAGGTCCTCCCCTATCAGTGGACTTGGAAAGGGGCAGGGAGGAGACCAGGGAGGGAGTGTGGGGTTGGGGAGGGAATGAGGGAGCGGGATACAGCTGGGACACAGAGTTAACAAAATGTAACTAAAAATAAAAATAAAATTAAATTAAATTAAATTAAAAAAATTAAAAAAAAGAAAAAGTGTTAGAGAGAAAACCAGTCTTGTTTTAGTGCTGTTAAGTTAGATTAATCTTTAATTAATAATTGCAGTTTAACTTTAGTTCATCAATCAGTGCTTTAGATCCTTGGGGTTGTTCTTTCAAATGAAGCTGCCACTGAAGGAGACCAATTGATAGGATACAATAGCAAAATCTTGCAAAGGGTGGGAGAGACATCTCAACAGTGAAATGTACTTTTTCCTCTTATAGAAGATCTGTGTTGCTCACAGCTTCTACACAGCGGCCCACAAACATTTTTAATTCCAGTTTCAGGGAATACGATGCTCAGTTTTGGCCTCACCCGAAATGTATGTGGTGTGTATATATACATACATACAGGTAATAATCACATACATGAAATTAAGAAATAATAAATCAAATAAATATTTTTAAATGTATGTCAAAATTTTCTGTTTTATCAGTAATACTAGTTTCTCCTTTTTGTATTTTCCTATGTATGGGGTATATATTTTAAGTCTTATTAATTATCATATCAAAATTTGAAAACCTGTTATTCTGTCACATTTGTTCACTGAGAAATATACAAGTTTTGTGAATGATTTGCACCCACTCAAAATTTTTCCTTCTAATATTCCTGAAATTGTTGTTCATTAAGCCTGATAATCACAGCTTGTACTATGTATCTCTAGAGTTGTAAATGTAGGATTTACAGAGAACTTAGGGACAAGCCCTATTAACCAATGCAGTTCGATAGATAACCAATGCATTAACCAATGTAACTGCTTCTACATCATGCAGTAGGCCCAGTAGGGTGTCTAAAATATTCCCAAATAAGAGATTTGCGGGAAATATTTTTTTCAAATATTAAAGTATATACTCCATTATTCTTCAAAGCATTCACTTATGATTTAAAAATCAACATCTTTAGTAATTTAATTTTTGCAAAGCAGCACATTAAATCATTCATTTTCTACTCAAAGTTATCATAAGTATCCAAGTAGAGTCTGTCATTCTTTGTTATAGTTCTATATTTAAAAGGTTAATTTCATACAAAAAGGATAAGGCTTTCATAAGGTTTATTGTTATTATTTTATTATCTTTGCCTCTGTGGTTTAGAAACTCTGGTTCAGAAAAAGTCACATTCTTTACATGCAGTGGGCACACTCAGGCTTCAGGTCTCTGTGCTGTTCCATGGCCTTCACCAGGATCTTCTCATGTCCTCTCCAGGGAAGAAAACTACTCCAGGATCAATGTCTTCTATCAATTAAGCTTCAGAATGTCATGTTGTTTCATAAATTTACTTAAGGAGAGAAACTTATTTAATTACCAGGTTCTTTTAAAAACATGTTTTAACTTTGATAATGAACAAACAGCCCAACTTTAGCTTTTCATAAAATAATGTTTTATTTATTTGTTTGTTTGTTTGTTTTCTTGTAAGCTGGGTGGTTGTGGTGTACATCTTTTTATGTTTTTTTATAAATTTTTTTTATTAATCACAGTTTATTTACTTTGTAGTAAATATCAGTAGTCCCTATCTCATTCCTTCCCACCCCACCCTCCCTCCCTCATCTGCTCCCTGCCCCTTTCCAAGTCCACTGACCTCCTCTCCTTTCATCAGTACCTAAGTGGGTACCCTAGTAAGGGGAACAGGAACCACCTGGAGGGAGGAGCATCCTTGCTAGGCCACAGAGGAGGACATTGCAGCCAGCCTTGAAAATAATGTTTTAAATAAGGCTTTTTTTTTAAGGATTTTTTTCCTGAAATGGAATGATGAGTTGCAAAATTATTGAAATACTTTTAAATGCTCTGTTCCTCATCTTGTTTCATAATTAAAATTTAAGTTAACTGTGTGTGTGTTTTCACTGTTGCTGGATTATGACACCTTTGTCTTTCTAAAAATTTGGGTGTTATATGGAGTCTTAATATTTATCTATCTATTTATTTATTTGTTTATTTATTTATTTATTTACAGTTTATTGATAGTATATCCCCATTGAGTTGAAGCCCTCCCTCAACTCCTCCCTGTCCTACCCTCCCTCCCTTTCTCCCCCTATTTACTTCCCCTAGTCCACTGAAAGGAGGAGTTCTCTTCCTCTGTCATCTGCCTAAAGCTTATCAAGTCTCATCAGGACTACCTGGATCCTCTTCCTCAGTGGCCTGGGAAGACCGCATTGCCAGGGGCAGGTGATCAAAGAGCAGGCAACTCAGTCCATGACAGAGGCAGCACCTGCTCCCTTTACTTGGGTTTCCACATAGAGACTGAGCTGCTTATTTACTATATCTGACTGGGGCAGGGGAGTGGAGCTTCCAAAAAAGCTAAAAAAAAAAACTGAGCCAAGGGGGTCCTGCAGAGACTGATGCACCAACCAAGGACTATTCATGGAGAATCTTAATATTTATACTGACACTTAATGTAAGGTGGTAATTCTTGTTGATTCCCATTGCTTCTTATTGATATTTTATGTATAAATCATAAACTATTCAAAGGAAGACAGTAATGCTATAGAGGTTGTTTTTGCTTAGTTAGTGCTACATGTAAATCAGAACTCAAGTCCTTTGCCTTTGAGTTTCACAGTCTGTATATCTGGAAAAATTGTTTTATAAGCTAGCATTGCATTGCAACAACTAAAAAAAGCAAGTTGCGAAAGTTAATTTTTTCATGAACTTTTCCTTTTTATTAGTAATGAAATTAAAGCTACCATAAGATAACTGCACAAGATGTGTAATGGTGTTTGGAGGGTTACATAATGAACCCTTGTCCCTTCAAATAGTGTGTAAGAATGCAAAACTACTTACAAGGTGGGGCAAAAATCTGAACAGCTCAGAGTGGCACAGAAAAGAAAAAAATGGGGTGAACCTAAAGAGTCAGCTAAGTGAAAGGTCTTCAGCTTTTTACAACATAAATCAATTTTTCTTATTGTATTCTGCACTTATGTGTAGATATTTATCATAATATTTTCCACAATTCTTACTATCCACAAATGTCATTGAATTGGAATCAGGATTTAGACATTCCTTGATATATAGTTTAAAAGTTTGAATATATAATTCTGTTTAAGCTCAGAAACTTGAGTGTCTTTTATCCTGTTGTAAAACAATTAAATTTAAGTGGTAATAGTCTTTATTTAAAGAAATAAGACACTACTCTCATTTTGTCGTCTGATATATTAAAACATCACCAATGAAGATACCAATTTAAATTTAGAGAATCTTGTTCTAACACAATAAAATCTTATCTTCCCCAAGACACAATCAATTCACCTTATTAACTTTTCCTAGGACCAGCAGTAAAACTCAATAAGGTTCTATTCTCTCCACTTTAAATTAAAAACAGAGAAGCCCTTTGTTTTATTACTAGATGTTCAGTGAACCCCACGAGATATCCTGAAGCCACATATAGAATATATAAATAGGTAAACATAAATGTAACTTCAGAGCCATAGATTACAGTATTTTTAGATTCTCTATTTTCATCTCTTCACAGGGAGTATAGTTCAAATAGAAAAATTGCAAAAAGGGTAAGATGTTTGCATCATATATGGAAGGAATTAGAGCACACTTGGCAAAGATAAACATCTTTTAAGCTTTGGTTGCTGATGCTATTCTGGATTTAGATTTCACTTTCATTGAGAGTTCCACAAATGCTTTAATATACCATGTTTTCACTTTCAAAGAAAGGTGATGTGAGGGGATACTTTACACATTCACAATACACTTACTCTTTATTTGCTCCATTCTAAAGAAAATGAAGGGAGTAACAAATAAATTTTATTTTCCTTCTTTTACACAACGTGTCATATTTGTTGATCTGTATCTTTTATATTCATTCTTTCACTAAAATGCACTGTTTTTCCCATGGTATGGCCTTTTTAGGTCATTCTCATGGTCCTTTTAGGTCTCAAAGTTTCAGTGTGTATGTAAGAAATTCATAGTTACTAATATTAAATAAACCTACTTTTTATGTAGTAATTAATGATACACCTAAATGAGTATAGAGTTAATATTGAATTTGAAAATAAAAAGAAAAATAACACTTAGAACAGTTAATAACAAGGGCATTCCAAGACAGCACTGCTGTTTTGTTTTTTGTTTTTTTTTTTTTTTTTTTTTTTGTGTGTGTGTGTGTGTGTGTCCCAGGAGGTTCATTAAATCCTCTGTTTTTCTACTTTGAATTTTGTTGCATTAAATAATTTCTTTCAAGAGACAAAGCCAGTGCTTGGTGCTTTGCTTTTAAAGTATATATATTTCTGTTTTTCTGAAGGATTTGCTTGCATTTATGCATGCATAATTGTTAGATTATTGGATCTTATTTGGAAGATGAAAACGTGCTTTTAGAAAAATTGGAGAACAATGAAATGAAAATGTTTAATCATTTTATTGCAAAGACAACTTTTTGTACCTTTTATTTATTTAAGTGTGTGTGTGTGTGTGTGTGTGTAGGGTAGAGGAGAGCTTGAAGGAGTTAGTTCTTTTTATTTTTTTTCAAGCATACTCTTGGTATTAAACTCAATTATTCAGGCTTAACAGATATTTTGCTTTGTTTCATTTTCTAATGTTGCCAAGTATGAAGGATAGTACCAGCCATATATTAAGTGGTAAACAAATACTCATTAGATGAATATTGTCAGTACAATTTGTTTTTTAATTAATTAATTTTTTATTAATTACAATATATTAATTTTGTATCCCAGCTGTAGCTCTCTTCCTCATCCCCTCCCAATCCCACCCTCTTATCCTCCCATGCCTCTTCCCCAATCCACTGTTAGGGGAGGTCCTCCTCCCCTTCCATCTGACTCTAGTCTATCAGGTTTTATCAGGACTGGCTGTATTGTCTTTCTCTGTGGCCTGGTAAGCCTGTTGGCCCTCAAGGGGAGGTGATCAAAGAGCCAGCCACTGAGTTCATTTCAGAGCCAGTCCCTGTTACCCTTACTATGGTACCCACTTGGATACTGAGCTTCCATGGGCTATATCTGTTCAGGTGTTCTAGGTTATCTCCTTGCATGGTCCTTGTTTGGAGTATCAGTCTCAGAAAAGATCCCTGTGCCCAGAGTTTTTGTTCCTTTTCCTCTCTTTTTGGAGCTCCTGTTCCCTCCAGGTCTTTCTATTGCCCCTTCTTTCATAAGATCCGCTGCACTCTCTCCAAAGTTTGGCTATGGGTCTCAGCATTTGTTTCAATAACCTGCTGGGCAGAGTCTTTGTGACAAGCCCTCTGTGGTAAGCTCCTATCCTGCTTCCTTTTTAATCCCTCTTCTGATGTCCATTCTGTTTACATTTCTGAATGAGGATTGATCATCTTACCCAAGATCCTCCTTCTTGCTTAGCTTCTTTAGGTGTAAAGATTTTAGTGTGTTTATCCTATATTATATGTCTAATATCCACTTATAAATAAGTATATACTTTGTGTGTCTTTCTGCTTCTGGGATACCTTCCTCAGGATGATCTTTTATAGTTCCCATTTACCTGAAAATGTCCTGATTTCCTTGTTTTTCACTGCCTTTTTTATATGACATTATATAGGTGATTTGTTTCTGTCTTAACTCTCATCCAATAAAAGTTTTAGTGTGTGCTCATGATCTTAATGTAAGTTTAGCCTATTACTTTATTCTCACTCTAATGTCTGCTTGTGCCTTTGATT
The DNA here is from genome assembly GCF_907164565.1 of Psammomys obesus. Classification (NCBI taxonomy): domain Eukaryota; kingdom Metazoa; phylum Chordata; class Mammalia; order Rodentia; family Muridae; genus Psammomys; species Psammomys obesus. Next base: position 45,740,937 of record NW_026591086.1, read on the forward strand.
TGTTTTCCTTAGGTCAGTGCTTCCAGTCTGCCGACCTAATCCAAATGTGGCCACTACTTGCATATAACCTGGAGCTTGAAATATTAATAAGAGGCAGATAAAAGTGAAAATATGCATTTCATTTCAAGTGTGTTTACAAGCAACTGAGCAATTCCCTCTAGAAACACAGTTGCTCCCTCATACCCCATCCTCATTTTTGACCCAAGCATGTTTGTCTCATGTTTTCCTCCAAGAACCCTTTATGTAGAGATGGGCCAGACTACTTAACTCTATGACGGAAATGAAGAAAACATCACAACAGCCCATGAGTAAAAACAATATTGCGTTGAGAACAGCTACGAGGTAAACTATTCGAGCAGAAGTTTCTGTTGCTTATACTGTGATAGGAAAGTGGGAAAGAGAAGCTTGAAGTTCATTGGTGAGAAGTCTGGCCTTTGGATGCTCAAGCATGAAAAGAAACTTGTTACAGAGCTTCAGCTCTTGAACTGACCTTTCTCAGGCCCTTTCTGTTAGGCCTTTTGTGTCTGAAATAATACTGTTATGTTTATCTACTGCTATTTGTTCATGTACTAGTAAGCTTCACCTGAGATGACATTCTTCTCTACACAGCATGTTCTCTATTGTGATTCAAGCCATTTACACTAAAGGGGTTTAGGCAGTTGATTTCAGCTGGATGTTTTGAGACCCAGTTTAGAGCTTTCTTATATAATCTATCTCTTGCTAGTTATTCTTTAATTTTTGCTTGCTGTGAAGTTAATATACTCATTTATTTAAAAACCCCAAATAGAGACATCATAGATCACACTAAGTGCAAAAGAAAGGGCAATTTATTTTTATCATGCGAAGTGGAAGTTAGACACAATACCAGGTTGTGCATTTGATAATAGGTCTATTAAAAGTAAGTAGTGCTGCATGCATTGTATTAACGATATTCAGTTGCTTTTGGTAGGAGCTCTGCCAAGTGCAGCCATTGTCTTTGAAATACTAACTATACTAACGTTTAGTTATGTATGCTTTACCATATGATGGATAACTAGTCAGTGCATAACTCTAAATGAAAACAAGCCAAAACTACTGCCTGTTGTTTTAAAATCGTCTAAATATTTCACTAGGGAAAATACTGTACTCTAAGGTGTTTTCATGGGGTTTTATTGCCCATCTCTACGTTATAAATTGAAAGAGGAATATTAATTGTCACTAAGCAAATGGACATTCTACAAGTTTCTCCATTCTTGTCATGTATTCACATTCACAATACCAGTTTTTCAAACACATGTGGTAAGAGAAGGTGGGTTGGTGGGGTCAACGTGACAGTTTGCTAAAACTTTTCTTGACCACAGGTAGGATAGTTTAAACAACAGGAAGTTACCATCTCCCTCTTCCAACAACACAAGTATAGCTTAGAGTACCTTGCAGGTTGGTTTCCCTGAGACATGAGTGTTCATGTCCTAGCTCCTCTGGTTTTGCTAGAAATCATTTGAGAGTCGCTTACTGCACACAAATCACCTGTATCTCTACCTCCTCAGAGTACTGACAGTGCTCTTGAAGAAAATATCCATTTACATTTCAGAGGCTTTCTTTCTAAATTATACATTTGATTAATATTCAAAAATACCTATGTGATGTATGCTGACCTTTAGCTAGTAGGTAGTTGTGAGGAAATGGCATAAACAAAGTTTATTGTGTTGGTATATTTCTATTAATAGAGTATCCTTTACCTTTCCAACTTTATTTATTTGTTTATTTATTTATTTATTACAAATTTTTACTTTGTATCACCGCAACAGTCCTCTCCCTCATCTCCCAGACCTGCCTACCCCCCCTCCCCCCCATGCCCTTTCCCTAGTCCCATGATAGGGGAGTACCTCCTCCCCTTCTATCTGACCCTAGCCTTTCAGGTCTCATTAAGTGTAGCTGCGTTAAAAAAGACAGCATCTTCAAAAATGGTGCTGGTCCAACTGGATGTCCACATGCAGAAAAATGAAAATAGATCTATATTTATCACCCTGCACAAAACTAAAGTCCAAGTGGATCAAAGACCTCAACATAAAACCAGATACTCTAAATCTGTTAGAAGAAAAAGTGGGGAACAGCCTAGAACTCATTGGCACAGGAGACAACTTCCTGAACAGAACACCAACAGCACAGGCTCTAAGAGCAACAATCAATAAATGTGACCTCATGAAACTTAAAAGCTTCTGTAAAGCAAAGGACACTGTCATCAAAACAAAACGCCTGCCTACAGACTGAGAAAGAATCTTCACTAACCCTTTATCTGACAGAGGACTAATATCGAGTATATACAAAGAACTAAAGAAGCTGAGAAGCAGCAAACCAAGTAATCCAATTAAAAAATGGGGAACAGAGCTAAACAGAGAATTCTCGACAGAGGAATATCGAATGGCAGAGAAACACTTAAAGAAATGCTCATCCTCATTAGCCATCAGGGAAATGCAAATCAAAACGACCCTGAGATATCACCTTACACCCATCAGAATGGCCAAAATGAAAAACTCAGGGGACAACACATGCTGGAGAGGATGTGGAGAAAGGGGAACCCTCCTCCACTGCTGGTGGGAATGTAAACTGGTACAACCACTCTGGAAATCTATCTGGCGCTTTCTAAGACAATTAGGAATAGTGCTTCCTCAAGACCCAGCTATACCACTGCTAGGTATATACCCAAAGTTTGCTCAAGTACACAAAAGGGATATTTGCTCAACCATGTTTATACCAGCATTATTTGTAATAGCCAGAACCTGGAAACAACCCAGATGTCCATCAACGGAGGAATGGGTACAGAAATTGTGGTATTTTTACACAATGGAATACTACTCAGCAATCAAAAAGGAGGAAATCATGAAATTTGCAGGCAAATGGTGGGACCTAGAAAAGATCATCCTGAGTGAAATATCCCAGAAGGAGAAAGACAAACACGGTATATACTCACTTATATAGACCTATAAGATATGATAAACATAATGAAATCTATACACCTAAAAAAGATAATCAAGAGAGCGGACATGGGGTAAGATTATCAATCCTCATTTTGAAAGACAGAGGGGATGCGCATTGAACATTGACAGGAGTCTACTGAGCACATTTGAAAGACTCTAACTAGCAGTGTTTTCAAAGCAAAGACTCATGACCAAACCTTTGGCAGAGGACAGGGAATCATAAGAAAGAAGGGGAGTTAGTCTGATGAGGAAAGGATAGGAGCTCCACAAGGACCAAATATATCTGAGCACAGGGTCTTTTCTGAGACTGACATACAACCAAGGACCATGTATGAATGTAACCTAGAATCTCTGCTCAGATGTAGCCTGTGGTAGCTCAGTAACCAATTGGTTTCCCATAGTGAAGGGAACAAGGACTATTTCTAACAGGAACTCAATGACTGGCTCCTTGGCCTCCCCACCCCCCAAGGGAGTAGCAGTCCTGTTAGGCCACAGAGGAGAGCTTTGCAGCCAGTCCTGAGGATACCTGATAAAACAGGATCAGATGAATGGGGAGGAGGTCCCCCCTATCAGTGGAGTTGGCAAGGGGCACGGTGGAGATGAAGGAGGGAGGGAGGGACTGGGAAGGAATGAGGGATCGGGACACGGCTGGGATACAGAGTTAAAAAATGTAACTGATAAGAAAAAAATAAAATTCAAAAAAAAAAAGTGTAGCTGCGTCATCTTCCTCTGTGGCCTGCCAAGGCTGCATAAATTGTCTCAATTCTCCAATAAAACAGACCAATAGATTGATTGTGGAAACAGGGTCCAACATTCTGCTGCATTCAATAAACACACCTCTGCAACAAAGATAAACACTGCCTCAGAGTAAAGGGCTGGAAAAATGTCTTTCAAGCAAATGGTTCCAGAAAACAAGCGGGAGTAGCCATCCTAATATCTAATAAAATAGACTTTCAACCAAAATTAATAAAAAGAGTTGGAGAGGGACATATCATTCTCATCAAAGGAAAAATCCCACCAGGAATAGATCACAATCCTGAACATCTATGCACCAAATACAAGGACTCCTGCAATTGTCAAAGAAACATTATTAAAGCTTAAATCACATATCAATCCCAACATCTCAATAGTGGGAGACTTCAACACCCTGCTCTTGCCAAGGGACAGATGATTGAGACAGAAGCTAAAAGAGAAATAATGACACTTGAATCAAATGGACCTAATAGATGTCTACAGAACTTTTGCAAATACAAAAGAGTATACCTTCTTCTCAGTACTTTTCCAAATTTAAATTTTTATATTTAAAATACTACTACAATCCTACTTCTCATTTCTTTTTAACTTCTATTCCATCCATTCCTCTTTTCCTGTCCAGTGGCTGATAAGTTTATGTAACTTTCAAATAATGTGTTAAATCTGTCTTCTATCTATGTGTCTATCTACACAGGTTTTTAATATACATATGTATGTATGTACATATGTCTGTCTATCTATCTATCTATCTATCTATCTATCTATCTATCTATCTATCTCAGAATTAGTCTATGTCCCTTAGAAGCTCTCTCCCTGAGACAGAGACTTATGAGAAGTCCATATTGCTGGACCATACAGTTTCCCCCACAGGCTGCTACAAGATAATGTTGTGACCTTAGCTGCTCTCTGAATTAATTCCTCTTGACATTTAGGGTATGTGGTATGAAGTTTGCTAAACATATGCATACTTATAAGATTCAAAGCTCCTTTTGTTCTTTGCAATAGAAGGATCTGCCTCATCCTTCAGGGACCCCTTTTGTTGAGATCATCCTGTGCTACTTCATGAAATATAAAACATAAACAGCAATTCTTTCCAGGCTGCACACTGCCCTAGTAGACTCCATATAGAAACATTTTTCTATTCTATTTTGAGGTGGAAAGAGAGTGCAGGACCTGTGTGGACCCAGAAACTGAGCCATCTGCCACATACCACCTGTTCAACACAAACTGCTAAAATACCTGTTTCTGGGGAGGAAAAAAAAAGGGGAACCATGCTATAAGATTACTAGGATAAATCTGAACTATGGGCCATGTGAGTATATCAATCATAAAAAGGGAAACCAGACCCAAAAATATATTAGTCATATGAGGTGTGAAAGTGCTTGTAATCTCATCACCTGGACCACAGAACGTTATGATATGAATGGCCCCACACCAACCTATAATCGGTTACTTCATGTGTGATCCAAGGACCTACAGGCAGAGGGGTTCCAGACTATCTCTAGGACATTGACTTGGCCTGGACCCTGCTGTTGCTTACTTGCCTACCCGCCAGCCTAGCTGTCTGAACCTGAACTAACCATATCTGCTCTAGGACCTATGTTCAGCCTTTTATCTCACAGCTCGACTCTAAACTCTGAAGCTTCACTCTCAAGATATGACTCTAGCTCCTCCAGTATTTCCCTTCTGGTACTGATCTGATGCATTATCCCATGAATCAGATGCTTTCCTAGCCAACTTCTGAAACCATTTGAATTCTACTGAAGCTTTTATTTTCTGAACTTGTCATTATTTTGTAAACCATATATGTATGTGCATATATACAAAGATATATTTTAATGTGTAGCATGAGAATTAGTATTACTAATAGTGGTATGTGAGAACCTATATTTGTATTGACTGAACAAGACTATATGAAAATTTATTGCAATTAAACCCATTAAACTTTGTAAAATTCAAATGTTGATGAATGGTACAAACATAATTTTCTTTGTTTCTGGCATAGCTCTCCTGACAAACTCCCTTATATTTCTTGTAATAGAACTCTTTGAATTTGAAAGGAAGGCTTTGTCTCTCTGTAAGGTCCTATCACCATGATTCTATAGCTCTTTTAATTATTTAGACACTTCAAGTTCTGATCATGATTGTCACAGTCAGGCTCTTTTTCCTATGAAAGTTAGTCTGTGTCAACTCATTTCCATGAACCTATGGTCTCTTTCTTTACTTGCTATTATAATATAATTACATTACTTCTGCCTTCCTTTTCATCCGTCCAAACACTTTTATTTTTCCTGCCATCTTTCATTTTCATTAATGTATGTTACAAGTATATATGTATATACATATATATGTAGTCCTAAATATAACCTGCTCCGTATGTATAATGCTACTTTTTTTGTATGTTTCCAGAGTTTATCATTGGTATTGTATAGTGAATAAGTTTCTTCTGTAGGGAAGACTATTTCATCTGCTCTAAGCATTCCTTAATTGCCTGTAGTTTTTGTGTGATTTAACTTAAGACGTGAGGAACTGTTAAGCCCTAAATACCAACACGTTAGAATTTTCTTAGGTAACTATTAAAATTAGATTTCTTTGTATTTTGCTTAAGAAGATAAAATCATAAGCCTTGAGGTTATATTCATGTATTGTAATTCTATTCAAAATCACCAAGAAGATGATTTTCCCTAAACTATGTTCATTTATGTTAGGAAAATAATGGTGCTAAATTTTTAGATTCTTTGTTGATCTTAATAAATCTCCACTATTAAGTTAGATTTTAAAATGCCTAGGGCCCCATTTTAAACAATCTTCTAAGAGTATTTTCAGAAATATTTAGCTCCAGACAGGGACAACCGTCCTTTTATCGGTCACTACCTTCCATTGTACTAGGATCCTAGACTGGAAGAAAAAAAAAAAAGGTAACAAAAATAGGAAAGAGAAAAATGAGCACCAGCATCCACCTTGGGTTCGGGTTTCTGACATTAACAAAATATGAAACCCATCCCAATTTGGCTTTGCCTTTCCACTGTGTTAGACTATTTTCCTGCAATGTACACCCAAAATAAATTCGTCATTTCTCAAGCTGCTTTTGTTACATATTTTGTAACATCAACAAAATTAATGATTATTACCTGAAGTTCACACTGGTGCTAAGTAAGGACTAAAGAATTTACAGGTGAACTAAGTTTTGTGTCAGGATAATTTGCTCATATCCTATGCTTATATTGTGAATACCATATAGCATTTAATTTTGCTACATTTTTCTATCTGCCTTACACGTACCTGACTTTAAGTTAGTGGACTGGCAATTATTTGATAATGTAGTTAAAAGTAGAGTCTGAGTTTTTATTCACTTAATTTTTGAAGATCTTAGAGTATTCTAATATATCAAAATCAATGCTCTTATAGTTGGGATAATGAAAGCTCAGGCATTAGTTTACTTTCAAGTCTCCAAAACTTTGTAGATTTTAAGCCCTGTGTTAGAAGTGAACCTAATGAGGTCAGCAACCATCAAATAGGGAACAGAAGTGTCAGCATGGGCTAAATCTGTCTGTTTGCTCATTATTCACTGTCAAGACTAGCTTATGAACTTTTAATGATAATTCCTAATGAGAAATCCTAAAAATGCAAATGAAATAATTAGAATAGATGAGACTGGTGTATGTTCCAGAATGATATATCCTACCCCCGTGATTTTATAGTCTCATAGTTTATTAAATAACATACACAAATTTTAAAGCAGCTTGTTCATATATCTATGGCCCTTGATTTTTCTGTGTTTCATAACATGCTTAACTCAATGATTTTGAGATCTGTCAATCAGATTCTTTTTCTTTTTTATAGCTGGAGTTACACTCTTAAGTCTAAATACTGGAATGCTTACTGAAGACAGGTGTTATTTATTAAATATGCTTATTTTCCAAATTTTCTGCTACTCTTAAACTCTACATAACCCTGTGCTTACCCTTGCTGATTTTCTAATGTTCCAGGGTCACACCTGTTCTTGGGGAAGTGTGGGAGGGAGTGGGTTGGGATTTGAGAAAAAAACATCTGGGTGAACTTTGCTATAAATGATTTTCAGATGTCTCCCCATCTTTTCACCTTCTGCCTGTGTTCCCTCCCTGCTGACTTCAGCAGCACAACTCTTGTTTCCCCATGAGTTTGTAATCTATCCCATAGACAAGCTGGCAGCAAACAGCTTTACTTTAAGGAGAATATTAAGCAATGTTTGCTCTGATCTGGATCTCAAAGGTAGCAATACAAATATAGGAGAGGAAATTTTATAGAATGCTTAGTTAACACAGAAATAAGTATGTTATATGTATATTAACAAATATATAGGGAAAGAAACGTAAAATTTATTCATCTTACCTGAGTTCATGTAAATGTCAGCAAAGTTTTAAAATCTAAGGCTTATATTCATGAATGAGACTCTATTTGGTGATATACAGTACAATATTGCAGTCTGTTAGTGATTATAAGATGTTACAATTTGTTTGGACAGATATTAGCTTCCAAGGAAATCTTTCTGTTTTTTTCTGTCCTACCTCTCCTAGAGCACATTTTTTTTTATATATTCCATCCAAACACTATTACCTGTGATACTGAATCCCTAGAATACCCATGAGACACTCAACTATTAAGCTACAAAAATATATGTTTAGATATTAATGTTAAAAGTAAGACATGGTTAAGTTCAGGTATACATGCTGGAGAAGTCAAAATAGTTTACCAGTGTTAATGGAGATGATTGTGGAGTAGCTGCTTTATTTGCCTGAAATATTTTGGTCTCTAGCAGTCTCTTATTTATGCATGTGTTACCTAAACTTCTAATTTAAAGAGTGTAGTAACTGGGTTACTAAGGAAAGAAAAAACAGGGGGTTTACAGGGGAGGTGAGGGGATCTCTGATGTAACTGATATATGGTGTCAAACATACTTCTAAAGAAGATGAGTATCGTTTAAGAGCTGAATATGAGATTGTGAAAATTGACATTAATAGAGAGCGTGGCCTTTGTCATTAACATTGTACTTGAACCCTGCCTATTGTTTACTTGCAGTAACAATGGTTAATGAGATGTGGTGATCCTTCATTAATTCTGTTTTAAAATGGCGTTAAATATTTCTATTTCATGTGGGTTTTTTTGTGAGTTTTTGAGAGTTATATAAAGCCCAGCACAAAATATGTTATATTCACTGGACAAACGACTGGTAGCAAGGTCACCTAACATTTTATGCTTTATACCATCCATTTAACAAATCTAAGAAATTACATTAATTTTTATGTGTAATGGGAAAGTACATGTCACATTGTGCATACAGTTCAGTGTTAAGAAAACAGTTATATTAGTAGTTATGGCAGCTTCACATATTCATATCTATATCTATTTATATCTACCTATCCTATCTCTATATATCCAACTATCACCATCTCTATGTATCTCTATCTATATATCTATATCTCTCTATCTCTCCATAACTAGAGAGATATTTGTATCTCTATACATATATATATAAATATAGATACAGATAACATGTGTGGGAATGGAACCAGCTCTTATCTTCCTTCCTTCATGTTGAACCTCTGGTGATCTTATCAGGTTTAGTGCAAAGCACCTTTTTCCACTGAGACAGCTTGCCAATATACAGACTATATTGTCATTATTGTTGTTGTTGTTGTTATTTTACTATCGGAAGCAGTATGCATTTTGCTAAATTCTGTGCACATCCTAAGTCCCTCACATCTAGATTAATAAAAGAAACATTACAGATATGATTATTGCTATGGGCATTAATATACAAAATGCATTTGCGAACTATTAAACTGATGACATTCTATATTCCACTAACAATGAGAAGCAAAGAATCTTCCAGGATCTATACACAGGATTTCAGTAGAAATGAGTAAACAATCCTCTCCGGTCTCAGAGGTAGCAAGGGAATGGAGCGTGCAGTCCTGTAAACACTAAGGAGAGCATTTGTAAGCAAACTGAACACGTTTATAAGAAGATTCTTCTCTGTAGCTCCAAGAGTAAAAACACATCAGGCAAAATTTGATTTCAGCCTTCTGAGAACCTAAGCAAATGGTCCAGAAAAGCCCACCGAAATTTCTGACATATGTAACTTAGAATATTTTAATGTCTATTTATTAGCCACCAAGTTACTCAAATGGTGGCAGTAGAAATCTTACAAACATTGTTTGGTAAATTGCAGTCAATTAGTAATAAGCGAATAAGGCCTGAAATTATCAAAGCTGCTTTCTCATCATTTAAATTGGCAATGATTAATAATAATTCCTTCCAGGATTAACAAAGATCCTTCTAGAAACAACGGGTGAGAGTATTAATTTGTCATAGCTCTCTGTAGATGAATTTAATGCTTAAAGATTAAAATTCATATGCCATTTGATTTGATGCCGAGACACTGGAGGCAGAAAGACATGTAGCGTGTGTTAACTTTAGTGGCACACTTCTCTGCTCTGTGAATGGAATAGTAGACATTGTTTCAAAGCCTTTTAATTCACCGTAGTGCAACAGTTCAATAAGTAGACAGCCAGGAACATCCAGTCTGTGTTTGCTGCTATAAATTAATACCCAGAATGTGCCTTGAATGCAAATCATAAAGATGCTAAGGAAGGTTGTGTTGCTGTCCCCTTTATATTAGTGTGTATCTACCACATGTCAGAGAACATTAACATTTTCACAGGGGATTTTTAACTATGCATCTGTTATGAATCCTCTCTGAAAAGAAGACTTGGGAACTTAAATGGGTTGGGGAGGTAATAATTTATTATTATTATGTACTGTTGAAATTTTATCATATGTATATGTCACTTTTTAAGGTAAAAATAATTAAGAGAAACCTTTTGAGTATTTGGAGGAATTTGATTGCTGCTGTCCTTCAGATTGTATGGTGTTAAAACATCTAGTGGGCACAAGGCACTGGTTTCTGATACCACTTATCTTGCTACATTGGCTTTTGGTTCCTTAACTATTGTCTTTGAATTATCTATGACACTAATGCTTAAAACTCAACCATTCTGGCTATATTCACATTATTGTTGTTGTTATTTACAATTTGTTCGCTTTGTATCCTGGTGGATGTCCCCTCCCTCATCTAGTCCCAGTCACACCCTCCCTCCTGCTTCCACCCGTATCCCTGTTTCCTAGTCCACTGTTAGGGGAAGTCCCCTCCCCTATTGTCTGATCCTAGCATATCAGGTGCCATCAGGACTGCCTGCATCATCTTCCTCTGTGGAATGGCTAGGTCTCCCCACCAGGAAGAAGTGATCAAGACACAGACAACTGACTTCATGTTACAGACTTTCTCTTCTTCTTAGTAGGGAACCCGCATGGAGACTGAGCAACAAGCCTTTGTATGGCCTTTGGTTGATGTATCAGCCTCTGCATTCCCCACTGAGCCTTGCTTTTTTGGGGGGTGGGGAGCTTTGTTGGTCTCCTTGTGTGGTTCCTGCTCCCTCAGGGTTCTTTTATATCCCCCTCTTCCATAAGACTTCTGGTGCTCTCTCCAAAGTTTTGCTGTGAGTCTCTGCATCTGCTTTGATCCCTTGCTGGTTGGAGTCTTTTAGAGCACATCATGGTTGGATCCAGTCCTGTTCCCTCTCTTCTAGCTTTTTTATAGAATTTGTTTTGTGTTTTACTCATCTTCATGAATTAAACTTCTTACATATGCCCACTAAATCTGATAAATGAATATGAATTAGTCATATAACCATTATAGTTTTTTAGGCTATTTATTGAAAATAAATATTTCTTTCTGTGTTTTTGATACAGGGTATTTTTTTTCATTCTTTGCTATATATATTCATTACAGATTATTCACTTTGTATCCCAACTGTACCCTCCTTCCTCATTCCCTCCCAATTCCACCCTCAATCGCTCATTTCCTCCCATTCCCCTCTCCAAGTTCACTGATAGGAGAGGTCCTCCTCCCCTTCCATCTGACCCTAGATTATCAGGTCTCATCAGAACTGAATGCATTATTCTCCTCTATGGACTGGCAAGGATGCTCCCCTCTCAAGGGCGGGGGGGTAAAAGAGCCCTCCACTGAGTTCATGTCAGAGACAGTCCCTGTTCCCCTTACTAGGGTATCCACTTGGATACAAAGCTGCCATGAGCTACATCTGACCAGGGGTTCTATGTTTTATCCATGAATGGTCCTTGGTTGGAGTATGTCTCAGAAAAGATCCCTGTGCCCAGATATTTTGGTTCTGTTGCTCTCCTTGTGGAGCTCCTATCCTCTCCAGGTACCTCTATCTCCCCCTTCTTTCATAGGATTCCCTGTACTCTGCCCAAAGTTTGGTTAAGAGTCTCAGCATCTGCTTTGATACACTTCTGGGTAGAGTCTTTCAGAGGCCCTCTGTGGTAGGCTCCTGTCCTGTTTCCTGTTTTCTCCTTCTTCCACTATCCATCTCATTTGTCTTTCTGAGTGAGCATTTATCACCCTACCCAGCATCCTCCTTCTTGTTTAGCTTTTTCTTTAGGTGTGCAGATTTTAGTATGTTTAATCTATATTATAGATCTAGTATCCACTTATAAGTGAGTATATACCTTGTGCATCTTTCTACTTCTGGGATATCTCACTCAGGATGATCTTTTCTAGATCTCACCATTTGCTTGCTAATTTCATTATTTCCTTGCTTTTAATTGCTGAGTAGTATTCCATTGTGTAAATATACTACAATTTCTGTATCCATTCCTCAGTTGAGGGACATCTGGGTTGTTTCCAGGTTCTGGCTATTATGAACAAAACAATAAATGGGACCTCATGAAACTGAAAACCTTCTAAAGCAAAGGACACTCTTGTCAGAAAAAAAGGACAGCCTACAGACTGGGAAAGGATCTACATCTATCCTATATCTGACAGAGGTCTAACATCCAGAATATATAAAGAATTCAAGAGGTTAATATGGAACAAATCAAGTAATCAAATTAAAAATAAGTACAGAGCTAAACAGATAATTCTTTGTAGAGGAATATAGAATGGCAGAGAAACACTTAAAGAAATGTTCAATGTCCATAGTCATCAGGGAGATGCAAATCAAAATGACCCTGAGATTTCACCTTACACCGATAAGAATGGCTAAGATAAAATCTCAAGTGACACCAAGGTACTTTATGTCATTTGTGGCTATTGTGAATGGTGTTGTTTCTCTAATTTCTTTCTCAGCCCTTTTGTCTTTTGTATACAGGAGTGCTACTGATTTTTTTGAGTTAATTTTATATCCGCCACTTTGCTGAAGGTGTTTATCAGCTGTAGGAGTTCCCTGGTAGAGTTTTTGGGGTCACTCATATATACTATCATATCATCTGCAAATAGTGATAATTTGACTTCTTCTTTTCCCATCTGTATCCCCTTGATCTCCTTCGACTGTCTTATTGCTCTAGCAAGGACTTCCAGAACTATGTTGAAGAGATATGGAGACAGTGGGCAGCCTTGTCTTGTCCCTGATTTCAGTGGGATTGATTTAAGTTTCTCTCCGTTCAGTTTGATGTTGGCTATAGGCTTGCTGTATATCGCCTTTACTATGTTTAGATATGTGCCTTGTATCCCTGATATCTCCAGTACTTTAAACATGAATGGATGTTGGATTTTGTCAAATGCTTTTTCAGCATCTAGGGAGATTATCATGTGGTTTTTTTCTTTCAGTTTGTTAATATGGTGGATCATATTGATGGATTTCCGTATATTGAACCACCCCTGCATACCTGGGATGAAGCCTACTTGGTCATAGTGGATAATATCTTTGATGTGTTCTTGGATCCGGTTTGCAAGTATTTTGTTAAGTATTTTTGCATCCCTTGGCGTAACCCTAACCAAGCAAGTCAAAGACTTGTATGAAAAAAATTTCAAGTCTCTGAAGAAAGAATTAGAGGAAGATATGAGAAGATGGAAAGATCTCCCATGCTCATGGCTTGGCAGGATTAACATAGTAAAAATGGCCATCTTACCAAAAGCAATCTACAGATTTAATGCAATTCCCATCAAATTGCCAACACAATTCTTTACAGACCTGGAAAGAAAAATTCTCAACTTCGTATGGAATAACAAGAAACCGAGAATTGCTAAAACAATCCTCTACAACAAAAGATCTTCTGGAGGTATCTCCATCCATGATCTCAAGCTGTACTATAGAGCAACAGTTATAAAAACTGCATGGTACTGGCATAGAAACAGAATGGTGGATCAATGGAATCGAACAGAAGACCCAGAAATAAACCCACACACTTACGGACACCTAATTTTTGACAAAGATGCCAAAACCATACAATGGAAAAAAGATAGCATCTTTAACAAATGGTGCTGGTCCAACTGGATGTCTACATGTAGAAAAATGCAAATAGATCCATACTTATCACCCTGCACAAAACTGAAGTCCAAGTGGATCAAAGACCTCAACATAAAACCAGACACATTAAATCGGCTAGAAAAAAAAAGTGGGGAATACCCTAGAACTCATTGGTACAGGAGAAAACTTCCTGAACAGAACACCAACAGCACAGGCTCTAAGAGCAACAATCAATAAATGGGACCTCATGAAATTGAAAAGCTTCTGTAAAGCAAAGGACACCGTCATCAAAACAAAGCGACTGCCTAAAGATTGGGAAAGAATCATCACCAACCCTCTATCTGACAGAGGACTCATATCCAATACATATAAAGAGCTAAACAAGCTGAAAAGCAACAAACCAAGTAATCCACTTAAAAAATGGGGAACAGAGCTAAAGAGAGAATTCTCTGCAGAGGAATATCGAATGGCAGAGAAGCACTTAAAGAAATGCTCAACCTCATTAGCCATTAGGGAAATGCAAATCAAAACAACCCTGAGATTTCACCTTACACCCATCAGAATGGCCAAGATGAAAATCTCAAGGGACAACACATGCTGGAGAGGATGTGGAGAAAGGGGAACCCTTCTCCACTGCTGGTGGGAATGTAAACTGGTACAACCACTCTGGAAATCAATCTGGCGCTTTCTCAGACAACTAGGAATAGCGCTTCCTCCAGATCCAGCCATACCACTCCTAGGCATATACCCAAAAGAGGTGCAAGTACACAACAAGGACATTTGTTCAACCATGTTTGTAGCAGCTTTATTTGTAATAGCCAGAAGCTGGAAACAACCCAGATGCCCCTCAACTGAAGAATGGATGCAGAAACTGTGGTACATCTATACAATGGAGTATTACTCAGCAATGAAAAATAAGGAAATCATGAAATTTGCAGGTAAATGGTGGGACCTGGAAAGGATCATCCTGAGTGAGTTGACCCAGAAGCAAAAAGACACTCACGGTATATACTCACTCATATAAACATACAATATAGAATAAACCCACTAAAAGCTGTACATCTAAACAAACTAAGCAAAAGAGAGGACCCTAACTAAAATGTTCAATCCCCATCCTGAAAGGCAAAGAGGATGGACATCAGAAGAAAACGAAAATAGGAAACAACCTCGGAACCCGCTACAGAGGGCCTCTGAAAGCCAGAAGAAAACAGGAAACAACCTTGAAACCTGCCACAGAGGGCCTCTGAAAGCTTCTGCAGTATAGACTGTCAAAGCAGATGCTGAGCCTGATGGCCAACTGATGGGCAGAGTGAATGGAATTTTATGTAAGAAGTGGGAAATAGTAAGAGCTGGAGGGAACGGGAACTCCACAAGCAGAGCAACAGAACAAGATAATTTGAACACAGGGAACTTCCCAGAGACTCATACTCCAACCAAGGACTATTTGTGGAGATGACCTGGAACCCCTGCACAGGTGTAGCCCATGGCAGTTCAGTGTCCAAGTGGGTTCCATAGTAATGGGAAGAGGGACTGCCTCTGACATAATCTGATTGGCCTGCTCGTTGATCACTTCCCCCTGAGGGGGGAGCAGCCTTACCAGGCCACAGTAGAGGACAATGCAGCCACTTTTGATGAGAACTGATAGACTAAGATCAGAAAGAAGGAGAGGAGGACCTCCCCTATCAGTGGACTTGGGTAGTGGCATGCATGCAGAAAGGGGAGGGAGGGTGGGATCGGCAGGGGAGGAGGGAGGGGCTCATGGGGGGATACAAAATGAATAAAGTGTAATTAATAAAAAATAAATAAAAGATTTAAAAAAAAAATCTCAAGTGACAATACCTGCTAGAGAGGATGTGGAGAAAGGGGAACCCTCCTCCACTGCTGGTGAGAATGTAAACCCTTACAACCACTTTGGAAATCAGTCTGGTACTTTCTCAGACAATTAGGAATAGCGCTTCCTCACAATCCAGTAATACCACTCCTAATATGCTCAAGTACACAAGGACATTTGTTCAACCATGTTCGTAGGAGCTTTATTCATAATAGCCAGAATCTGGAAACAACACAGATGTCTTCTTTACTACTTTCAATCTGCCATCTTAGAGTAAACCTGGTTCTAATGTTTCATAGCTATGGTTCTTATAAACTTTAATATCATATATTGGTACTAAGTTTTTAACTATTATGCTATGAAATGTAATATGATATCCATGTGATGTTGCTCCATCTATTCATTTTAAATTTGGGTTTATTCATAGAAGTGATTCATTTTCTTTTGACCCATTTCCTGTCTGTTAATATTGGCAATTTAAAACTTTCTTTTACACTTACATCATAGAGAAAAGTATAATGTAAAGCATTGTTAAGTTATATCTTTTTAATTTTTTAACTTTTTAAATATTAGTTACAGTTTATTAACTTTGTATCCCAGCTGTATCCTGCTCCCTCATATTTTAATGTCTATAAATAATTTTGGTTAATTTAATGGTATAAAATACTGTAATACATTATTTTATACAACTGCTATCAATATGTGTGTGTGTGTGTGTGTGTTTTATGGGCTCATTCACCTGTTTGTAGAGGCAAGCTGTAAACATCAATATCTTTCACTATTGGTCTCTACCTTTGTTTTTGAAAAAGAGTCTCTCACTTAAGCTGTAATTCACTGTTTTGTCTTCAATGGCTGGGCCACGACCGTTTATCTTTCTCCAGGTTCGCAGCTTTGATTTACCTGTGTTACCTTCTTGACCTGCTCTTACATTGTTGGTTTGGATCCTATCAAAATCTTAATGCATGCACAGTGCTTTGGCCCCTCTCAAGAGACCTTATCAATTCGTTTTGAAAAGTTTTATAAGCATACAATATCCTCCAAGATAGATTATGCAGTATTTTATTTTGTAAAGACTTCATTATACTATGGCACATATATTTGAAAATACTAGTTTAATATATCTAGGTTTTAAATTTTATTTTTATTTGATATGTATAAATGTTTGTCTTCATATACATATGTTCACTGAATGCACACTTGGTGACTGCGGAGGCCAGAAGAGGATGAGGAATCCCCTAGAACTGGAAGTAGAGACTGTTGTGGGCTGCTATTATGAGCTGGTAATTAGGCCTGAGTCCTCTGAAAGAGTAGTAAGTTATCATAACCATCTAGACATCTCTCTAGCCACTATGTATCTTTGTAGAGTGTTAAATTTTATAGTTACTCCTGTATCTATATACAGGTATTTTCCTGCCTATAATATTTCTACTATTAATTGTCTAGTATTTTTAAATAATAAAATAAAATAATTCTATATTTTTCGTGACATGTAACCTAATGAGAAGTGTGTCTGATTTTCTTCCATAAACGTTTTAGAAGGTATGTTATAGACTTATGTAATCTTGTAATCTTTGTTCTCTACCTTATTCCATAACACATGCTTCAGAGACCATAAAAGGGAATACTTTGATTACATGTATGGGCTAGATTTATATAGCAAATTTATATTTTTATTATATTTAAAGTGTAAAATAATCAGAGTGGATGAGATATAATAAACTATGGTGTAAGATGAATGAGGTACGTATTAGTATGATTTATTTCACATGGTACATATTGTTCTACTACATGTACATGGTCAGAGATATAATGACCTTTCTGGGGCATTGTTAATTTGACTGTAGAATATAGGGTCTACACTAGGATCTCTTTACTCAGTGAGAAATGAGTAAGATTGTCACCACTGACAGTGTTTCCTAGCCTGCCTCATTAGAAACATTTCATTGATCATTTTCAGTGTATATGTGTGTTTTGCATGTATGTTATTATATGTCTGTGTACTACATGAATGCCTAATTCCTTGGAGGGCAGAAGGAAGTGTTGTATCAGAAACTGGAATTTCAGATGATTGTGGCTTGCCATGTGTGTTAAATGACCAGGACTCTTAACCATTGAACGATCCCCGTAGCCCAGGAACAATATTTTTAATGTCATAATTGTATTATACACTTTCTACTACATTTCAAGGGCCTTCAAAACAGACAGTAATAGATGTTCGTAATTTGTTATGAATTCCCCAACCTATGATGTGTCCTTGTACAGAAAGAAGATAAAAACTGATTTGAGTTTCTGTTATGAACAGCATTAGGGACAGCACACAGAAGATTGCTCCTCTTACCTGTATTACCAGTTCTCGGATCCAGAACTGAGGCCACTGTCTGGTTTTAGTAGAGTCCTTTCAGGAATTTATTTCTCTTTTGGTAGTCAGAGTTTATTTAACTGTGTTTTACGGACAACATATTTTGTTGTTGTTTCCTCCTGGATGGTGGATGAAGGCCCAACAGGCATAGGAAGGTCGTAAAAAAACTAAGCAAGAGATCATGCCTTAGAGGTTCCACAACCAGAAAGCAATTGTTTGGAAAGGATGACTTCCTGAAGCTTTCTTACATTGTACAAACAAACAAACAAACACAAAGGATACAGTTTCATCAGATCTCCCCTCATGCTGTGTATGGAATTGTTTCTCTTCTTTCTATTTTTTTTAATGTAGTGTGTGGAATTGTTTCTTTTTCTATTTTTTTTTTTTTTAAGTATCTACTGTCACCTGCTCTTTCAAGAAGCCCTGAACTTTATCTCTGTAGAAAGCAGGATTTGTTCTTGGACTGACTATACTAGGTATGGCATGAGGTTTTCTCTGGTTTGTTTCTGCTCCTCTCTCGTCAGAAAAAAAAAAAAATCTTAGTTTTAAATAGACAACCTCTCTCTAATAATGAAAACACCAACATGTTTATATTAGATGACAACGTGTTTTCTGTTCCAATTCTATTTTTCCTCGTTTTTTTCTCAACTCTCTATTTTTTCTTTAAGTTTTTAATTTATTTATTTATTTTATTATTTTTTATTATTTTTTTCTTTTTAGTTACATTTTGTTAACTCTGTGTCCCAGCTGTATCCCGCTCCCTCATTCCCTCCCCAACCCCACACTCCCTCCCTGGTCTCCTCCCTGCCCCTTTCCAAGTCCACTGATAGGGGAGGACCTCCTCCCCTTTCATCTGACCCTGTTTTATCAGGTATCTTCAGGGCTGGCTGCAAAGTCCTCCTCTGTGGCCTAACAGACTGCTCCTCCCCTGGGGGGGGGGGGTGTCAAACAGCCTGCCCTTGAGATCCTGTTAGAAATAGTCCGTGTTCCCCTTACTTTGGAAAACTACTTGGTTACTGAGCTACCACGGGCCACATCCGAGCAGAAGTTCTAGGTTATATCCATAGATGGTCCTTGGTTGAGTGTCAGAGTGCAAGTTTTTTAAAATATACTTTTCATAGTATCCCTGCAGGGTATAGAGGCAGATGCTGACACTCATAGCCAAACTTTGGGCAGAGTGCAGGGAATCTTATGAAAGAAGTGGGAGATAGTAAGACCTGTAGAGGACAGGAGCTCCACAAGGACAGCAACAGATCCAAAAAGTCACAAGGATCTTTTCTGAAACTGATACTCCAGCCAAGGACCACTCATGGAGATGGCTTGGAACCCCCTGCATGGAGGTAGCCTTTGGCAGTTCAGTCTCCAAGTGAGTTCTATAGTAATGGGGACAGGGAATGTCTCTGATAGGAACTGATTGGCCTGCTCTTTGATCACCTCCCCCTGAGGGGGAAGCACCTTACCAGGCCACAGAAGAAGACAATGCAGCCACTCTTGATGAGACCTGATAGACTAAGATCAGAGGGAAGAGGAGGAGTAGCTTCCTTATCAGTGGACTGGGAGAGGAACATGGGTGGGTGGGGAAGAGGGAAAGTGGGACTGGGGAGGAGGGGGGAGGTACACGGAGATACAAAGTGAATGAACTGTAATAAAAACAAAATAATTTTTAAAAAAAGAAAAGAAAAGAAACTTGATGAATTGACATTAGCATTCAGTTGTCGTCCACTGACACTCAAGAAAACTATCCAATAGCTGGCCCATCCAAATAATCTGTCTTGCTTTGTTTCTGCTGTCTTCAGTTGTGCTCTTACACAAAACTAATGAGCTCAGTAATATCAGATCCTTGCACGGGCAATCTCATTAATCTTTTATTAAAATTCCAGATTTCTCATCTACACTGCTTAAAATTCTCTGCAAGTTTAGCATCTTCAAAAATAATTCCTTTAGCAAGGTAAGCTCTCCCCCAAAATGTGCTGTAGAACTATTGTCCGCAGTTTTCCATTGCTAGAAAGAGATTTGGTTTTCACCTATTTTTGAAGCTGCGTATATTATCTCTGGTTATGTTCTCCCAGATGATTACATGTTCTCCATGTATTTTGGTGGAGGAATAGATTTATAAAGCATTTTCCTTTAGAATAAATAGTAACATTTGGTATCTTATTTTAGATTGTATTGTACCCATCTTGTTTCATCTTTAGGAATGATCAACTTTCTTGATCAAAGGCTAAAGTTTAGTATTTTTTTGTTTCACCAGTTGTGAACTATGAAACATGAACTAGATATGGTTGTAGCAGAGTTAGCATTGATTAGTAACATAGTTTTAATATTTGTTGGAACAATCTTTGGCCAGTGACAGGTATTTTTGTTACAACAAAATTATGTTTGCAGTGTTTTGATAGATGAAAGCACCTTAGGGAAGAGACACACTTTGAAAATTTGAATAAAATCTGTTAAAAGCTACCAATAGTCCTCGCTTTTTCTATCAGGGGATCTAGTTATTAAGTGAAGGCGTTTATTTGAAAAATACAACAAAGTGCTTGAAACATTTCTGTAAGCTGAAGTGTGGCACCTTTTGCATAGTCCCTGAGTGAGCTTCTATAATGTAATTAAAGTCAGATAGATTTACTTATTTTATTTCTGGTACAAAAGGAACATTTAAAAAGTTTCCATCATTTGCCTTAAAATATGAGCAGATATTTAAATGAATATGAGTTTTATGTGGTGTTGCAGAGAGAATAGATGCAGTGTACCTGGATTTTGGGACAGTCTTAGCAGTAACAATGACATTAAGTATCCTACAATTTTAAACACTCTCCAGATGATCAAAACCACTGGATGACCAGAAAGAGGGGAGAGTTTTGGTAGAGGTGGAGGCACCAATGCTTAGAATACACTTCAAATGCCTCCTGTAAAGAGAAACTGTAACTACACACTGTACTTACAGTGTAGTTATACACTGTATCCTTTAGGCAGAAAAAAGATGCATTCAGACCAGAGTACAAATAAACTTCTTAGGAGTTACCACAAAATAAAATCTGTGTCCAAATGAGTGTCAAAACACAAAACAAAACAAACAAACAAAAAAGCAAAAAGCCTTTAACACACTGTCATACAATACGCACAATTTCTTTTTGCTAAAATAAGGGTCCTTTTGAAATTTATTCCCTTTTCTAGCCCATACAGAATTAAAATACACACACACACACACACACACACACACACACACACACACACACACAC
>NW_026591086.1:45762390-45774119 GCF_907164565.1 Psammomys obesus
CACACACACACACACACACACACACACACACACACACACACACACACCTTTTAATTACACCCTATAGGAAGATAAAACAACATTGAGAAAATATATAATAAGAGTTTCTTTCTTTCAAGTAGAGTCCTTTAAGTAGTGATGTTATGTGAAGAGCTTTGATTTCTTTTTTCTTTTTCTTGTTTTGTACCCAGTATATAAATGAAATAATATGTCTGGAAAACAACGTTTTAATCATCAAATGCCCATCGCTGTTCTTGAAACAGAACAGCATATTGAGAGCAGATGTGCGCCTTTGAAACGTGAGCACTGTGCTGGAAAACCATCATGTACATGGTTTGTTGCTTCACATGTTTAGTGCATGTGCTGTGTATCTTTCTGCTCTGCTTTTGACAGCTGTTTCCATCAGCTATTAGCCAGGCAACAGTACCCAGGTGAAAGAGTTCTGATACAGCCCAGTAGGAATTTTGGGAACCTTTACAATTCAGTCTGTGTTGAATGTTGGATTTTTCAGAAGGAGAAGTTGAGCTGATTTTGAGAATGAAATATTTATTAAAGGGCACCTGTGGGAAAAAAAAGGGGAAGACGAGAGATTAAGCAGAGAATACATATAGATGCAATTATGACAAAATGTATCTTGGTCAGTAGATAATCCCTAGATTCATGTTTCACAGCAGGGGTGTATATTCTGTCTTGAAATGACTGGGCCATTGTAACCCACTTTACTTTTACAGCTAGAACATCCAATCTTCCCAGCCCCTCATACCCAGGAACTCACAATATCTCTTGTTTCTGTCGAATCAGGTCACAAGAACGTGAGAAAGGGAATTGTTGATGGCTATTCTTCATCTGGCACTGAATAATTCCATGTTGCTCTTCCAGGTTGAATGCTCATGCCTAACCCAGCGAAGTAAGACTTCCAGGACAGGCTGAAAGATAAGAGTTTAGTCCAATCTCGAATATATAATGTGTTAAAACTCTTTGATTTTGTTTCAGCGCTCCAGCTTGTCCATGGAAATTTGAATTGCTTCTTTAATCAACACAATAAAGATATTTAATTGTATATATTAAAGCCCTTCAGCTTTAATATGAGTACCTAGTCTACATCTGACTCATGTTTTAAACCCAATATTTAGGCATACACTGAAAATATATTTCTATATCTCTAAATATGTCCACCTTTATTATTTTTGTAGTTTTTCATTTATTTTCTTTTATTTTATAGCTATTTTTTATTTTATGATGACCTCATAACTTTCAGGTTAAAAGATAGTAAAAGCAATAAATTACTTTCTGTTCAGATGTAGTGTAAATACTATCAGCATCAAACTAAACATGAAAATATTGACAGAAATGTGATAAGGTGTTTTATAAAGAAAACATAACCATAATACATATATGTAATTCAAGATACAGAAAACTGTAAAAATTGTGTGTAGTACATTTTATATTTATATCTCAATTATTTTAAAGGACAAAAGGTATTTAATTTTTAAAATGAGACCTTATTTCTCTAGAGAACAAAGGTTATCTAATTTTTATCTTTGAATAGACATACTTGGACACTTAATATTCATATACCCAAACCAGCATCTAGACTTCACTTGCCAAAAACAAATTTAAAAATCATAAATGAAAAAAGTATCATTGACAGCTACAGTGTTGATATATTTTCCTATGGCTTTCTTCAGTCAGAATTTTGACATTTCTTTGACCAGCAAAAGTCTTGATCAACCCTTCAGTAGGAGTTTTTCAGGAGTAGGGAACCATGAAATTAATTTCCCCAAGTGCACTAGCTTACAGATGCCAGCAGATCTCATAACTCAGTAATACCGGTAAATCCCTAAATTTGTTCTTTAGCTTTTCAAATTATTGTTGGTGTCATTGCTCTTGGGTATTACTGTGTGAATTTCGTGAGGCTTTTTTTTTTTTTAAGATTCTAGTATAGAAGGAATAAACTACATGCTCATAAAAGAAAGAAGAACAATTCCTTTTCTCAGTTAGTACTTCTATGTGCCTTTATTATTCTGTTGTTATTTTGATGGTTAATCATCTGATTGCAATTTTTTAAGAGTGCCAGTTATACAATCAAATACCTAGTTCATCAAGTTACCAAGATGTATTATATAATCTTTTTATAGTGCATTGAAAATTGATTTACTTCTTGAGCATGTTCATAGTAACAAGAAATACATTCATAGTGACATATTGTTACATCTGTGTAAAGTCTTCAAGGTTTTTAAACAAAGTTATTTCAATTATGCTTTGTAGGTTTTCTCCTTGTTACATGTCTATACATTATCATGTGATACTGGCTTACTCAAAGTCAAATTTTTAGTATGTAAACATTTAATATATTGGCCTATAAGTAATTATTCATTTCAATACCTTTTGTAAAGTCATTGTTTCTGACTACCAATCACTTTTTTAAATAGTTATCGAAGGAAGGGAAGACTACTGTACATATAATTTTCTAACTGTTTTATTTATAATTGATAATCCACACATTGTTTGTAAAATTTCTAGCTCAGCGTTTCCTAATCTATTTTTACTTGCGTGCACTCTGCTGTGAAACTCTGACAGGCATTTTATATCATCATTTTTCCTGGCCTTGAAAGCCATGCCTACATCACACTGGGAACATGAGAGTCACTAAATGGAAAATCTGCAGTGAATTAAACTATATCAGTTCCCAGTGCATGACAGAAGTACATGGACTGCAAAGATATTTAAATGTCAACTCATTCTAAGTACATCTCACAAAGGTAGCCTTCAGCTATTAACCAGTCCTATTTTCATCTTACATCCATTTCCTTATATATTAGCGTGTAAGTGAGAGGTATATGACTAGAATTAGATGAATCTCCACATTTATGCTAAGCCTGTGGAGTAGGAACAATGTAAAACATCTAAATGCAAGTATTAATACTACATTCTTCTATAAAGTTATTACAAATAAGCCAGAAGTGTTGTTATATCTAGTAACTCATGGTAAAATTAGTACAGTAGTTATAGATTTGTAGGATGTAGTGTTAATTATTCTATTCTATCCTGATTTCAAACAGAAGCACAGTATCTTGCATTTGTTGGTAGAAAGAAATTGGATTCTGAGGAGTGTTCATGCTTTTTATGATATTTGACTCAAATTTCTTTATTATTTCATTTAACATTTGCCTAATCTGAGTTAGCACAGAGAAAAATATTCCTATGAAACATTGAGGCAATAATATTTTCAGCTTTACCCATTAAACAATATGATCAGAAGTCTCAGTTTAATAGAAATACTACCTCTGAGGCAACATGTATTTTTGTGTAAACTCAGTATCCAAGTGGATTCCCTAGTAAGGGGAACAGGGACTGTCTCTGACATGACCTCAGTGGCTGGCTCTTTGACCTCCCCCCAAACCCTGGGAAAGGAGAAGCCTTGCTAAGCCACAGAGGAGGACATTGCAGCCAATCCTGATGAGACCTGATAAGTTAGGGTCAGATGGAAGGGAAAGAGGACCCCTTATCAGTTGACTTAGAGAGGGGCAGGGATGAGATGAGGGAGGGAGGGTGGAATTGGAAGGGAATAAAGGAGGGGCCTACAGCCGGGATACAAAGTAAATAAACTGTTATTAATATAAAAAATGAAAATAAAATGAGAATAGATACTAGGGAGAAAACAGGCAATAGAACAGGAGCCTACCACAGAGGGCCTTTGAAGACTCTACCCAGCAGTGTATTGAGGCAAATGCTGATATTCATAGCCAAACTTTGGGCAGAGTAAAGGGTATCTTATGAAAGAAGGGGGAGAGAGAAAGACCTGGAGGTGACAGGAGCTCCATAAGTCCATAAAGAGACCAACAGAGCCAAAACAAAACAAAACAAAACAACAACAACAACAACAAAAGAAACAACAACCTGGGCACAGAGGTCGTTTCTGAGACTGATACACCAAACAAAGACCATTCATGGAGATAGCCTAGAACCCCTGCACAGATGTAGCCTATGGCAGCTCAGTCTCCAAGTAGGTTCCCTAGTAAGGGGAACAGGGACTGTCTTGATAGGAACTCAGTGGCTGGCTCTTTGATCGCCTACTCCTGAGGAAGAGGCAGTTTTACCAGGCTACAAAAGAAGGCAATACAGCCAGTCCTTATGAGACTTGATAGAGTAGGGTCAGATGGAAGGGGAGGAAGACCTCCCTTACTCCCTTATCAGTGGACTTGGGGACAAGAATGGGAGGAGAAGGAGGAAGAGTGTATATATATATATATATATATATATATATATATATATATATATATATACACTTTTAAAGAATTTGAACCATAATTATTACAAATTTAATCTTTTTTTTTTCTGAAGGGAATTCATTTCATCACCAGCAAGAAAATTTTATGCTTTAGAATATTCAAATGGATCTTGGTCAAAAACAAAGGCCTAATTGTGAGACCATAAATAACTGTAGTTAGTTCTACCTAGCATGATGTTTGTACTAGCAGATCTGTCATGTCATAAGACTTGTTTGAAAAATCATTAATTTACTGCGTAAGCAAAACAGTGGACTGCAATTTAACCTGCGGTTGTTCTGTTGACTGCACATTGGTGGTGCACTCGGAGGACCCGGTTCACCCATCACTACTTCACATTCTAGAGTACTGGCTCGTGCTGGTTCACGATGCTCCAGGCAATACAAAAGAGAAATAAACCAGCAGGGGAAGCAGGTAGGCTAACTCTGATCTCCATCTCTCCAACCCCTTGTGCAGACTTTATCCCTCAGGCTTTTAGTTCTGCAGCGGATCACCTACTGCAGCCTCCCCTCTCACTCTGCCACCATCTATAACGTTTTCCACATCTACTGCAACCCTCCTGCACATTCATACCTTTTTCTCAGCACCCAACTCTAGCGGCCGCTCTCCTGGGAAGCTGCCACAGAATCCTTCCAGAGAAGTAGGTAAGTGAGCAAACCAGGTGGGTGAACTTCAGGGATTCACCATTCTAGGAGTTAGCTCCCAATCCCTTAAAACACAGTTCACCCGGAACCACAGCGACCACATCAGAAACCTAGCAACATGCCCTAATAGGTGTCACACAGCAACCAGACTCTGATGACAATCAGAAAGGGCAAGAGAAACCAAGAGCCAAAATACCCAGCAATTGAAAGGTGAGATAATAGTACCTATACTTACAATCATGCCAAACCCTGATACTTAAACACCAGTTAAAAAAAACAAAAAACAACAACAACAACAAAAAAACACCAGAAAGGAAGGAAGAAAGAAAAAAGAAAGAAATTTAGAGAAACACAATCAGTAGAAATAAAAGAATAAAAAAACCTAAAAAATCCAAGTAAAAATAGAAAAAAAAAAAAAAAAACACAACAAACTGAGGAACATCTGGAAATGGAAAATTTAGGAACTCAAAAAGGAAATTCAGACAAGCTTCATAATCAATATAAGATAAATAATACAGAGAAGCTCAAGAAGAAATAGATACTTTGGCAAAACAAAATGTTAATTCAGAAAAATCATGGCCCAAAGTATCTAAGAAATCTGGTACAATATAAAATTATCAAATTTAAGAACAATAAGAGCAGAAGAAGGAGTTGAGACCCAGGTTAAAGGTGTAGACAATATTTTCTTTTGGCAAACTCGTCTAAGAAACTTTACCTAACCTGAAGAAGGAGGTGTTTATCAAGGTTCATGAAGTGTATAGAGCACACACACACAAATGTGGGACAAAAACAAATTCAAATTGGCCACACAATAATCAAGCTTTATTAAATGTAAAGAACAAAGAAAGAATATTAAAATATCAAGGAAAAAGACCAAGTAATATATAAAGGCAGACGTAATAGCATACATGAATAGATATATGTAAAGACAGAAGGACCTGTGCAGATATTCTAAAAACTCCAATGGACCTCAGATTCAAGAAACCACAAAAACTTTCTAACTCGATAGAGAGAGAAAGACATTACAACAGTAAATAAAATTTAAGCAGTATTTATCTATAAATCTGTCCTTGTAGAAGATGATAAAAGAAAAATGCCAATCTAGAGAGGTTAATCATACCCAAGAAAACACAAGGAATAACTAATTCCAGACCAGCAAATCCAAACACAGGGAGCAAACATACATAGAGAGATACACAAACCCCACAAGAGTACTATAACAGGAATCAGCAATCTTTACTCACTGATAACTTGCAACTTCTGTAGTAACAATTCCATAATAAAAAGATAGGTACTATCAGCCAGGAGGTAAAAACTATATTTCTGCAATATCCAAGAAGCATTCTTTAACATCAAAAATAGACATCACCTCAAAGTGACATAATAGAAAATTTCATTCCAAGAAAAAGGGCCTTCCTAAAAATCAAGCCAGTATGTTCATTTTAATATTTGACAAAGTTGATCTCAAATCAAAATTAATCAAAAGAGATAGGAGAGGGCATTGTAAACTTGTCAAAGAAAAAAATGCAACAAGAGGATGCTGCAATTCTCAATATCCATCAATCAAATACAATGATGTACAAGAACATAAAAGAAACACTACAGTAAATTAAATCACATATTGACTCCCACATTGATAGTGGTAAGTACAATACCCTACTGTCACTAATAGATCATCCAGCAAAAAGTAAACAGAGAAATAGTATGCTAACTGTCATCACAATCTGAATGAACCTCACAAATATTTAAAGAATATGTCAAGATAAAAAAAAAATGTTCTGTCTTTTCAACAGTTGGAGCATTGTTTGAAATTGAACAAATATTTTAACACAAGACAAGTCTCAACAACTACAAGAAACCTGAAATAACACCTTGCATCCTTTCTGACCACCAAGGAGTACCCCTGTATATCAGTAAAACTAGGAAAAAAACATACAGAAAGCCTAGGAACTAATGGAAACTAAGCAACTCAGTGAAGATAGAGGAAAGAATTTAATTTACTTATAGAATGGATGAAAACGAAATAATCACATATTCAAATATGTGAAGCCCAATGAAGGCAATTCTAAGAGGCAAGTTCATAATACTGACATCCTTCATAGAGAATGGGCAGATATCATAAAAGAAATAAAACAGTATATTTGAATGCTCTAGAAAATAATAAACAGATTTCACCAAAAGGAGTAGACAGCAAGAAATAACCAAACTTAGTACTGAAATCAATAACACCAAGCAAACAAACAAATATATATAAGAATCAATAAAACAAATAGTTGGTTGTTTGAGGAATGTAAAATGATTGACAAACCATCATCTAAATTAACTAAATAAACGTGTTAAGAGTGGACAGTGGGACTAAACAAAAGACACCTAGAAAATTCAGAGAATCATATGGACACACTTATACTTGTTCTCTTCCATATTGAAACATCCAAGAGACAGATTGATACATGTTACATACCAAGTTAAATCAAGGTCCAACAGGCAAATTAAACAGACAAAAAAAAATCCCTGGCAAAATAAGAGTGAATAAAATTCACCAACAAAATGAATACCTAGGAAGAGATGATTTCAGGACATAATTTTAACAGACTTTCAACAAAGAGTTAATAGCATTCCTGAACTTATTTCACAAAAAAAGAAAAAAGAAAAACATCAAGAATATCAACCAACATAATCAAGTAAGCTTCATTTTGGAGATGCAGACATGGCTTAATATACAAAAGTCGGTAAATATGAAACACCATATAAACAAACTGAAATGCAAAAAAGCACATGATGATCTCATTAGATACAGAAAATATCTTTGACAAAATCCAAGATCACATTCTAGTAAAAGTTCTGGAGAGATTGCAGATACAAGAAATATATCAAAACATAGTAAAGACAGTTTACAGTAAGGCTACAGCTAACCTCAACTTAAAAGGAAAGAAATTTGAGCATATTTGGATATATGCCTAGGAGTGATATGACTGGATCTTCATATACAACAAGAACATTTGTTCAAACATGTTCATAGCAGCTTTATTCTTTATAGCCAGACTCTGGGAAAAAAATGTCCCTCAACTGAAAAAAAATGGATAAAATGGAAAAATTGTGGTACATTTATACAATGGAATATTACTCGGCAATTAAAAACTAGGAAATCATGAAGTTTGCAGGTGGATGGTGGAAACTAGAAAAGATAATCCTAAGTGAGGTACCCCAGAAGCAGACAGACATACATGGTGTATATACTCACTTATAAGTGGATATTAGACATATAATATAGAATAAACATGCTAAAATCTGTACACCTAAAGAAGCTAAGCAAGGAAGACCCTGGGTAAGATGATCAATTCACACTCAGATAGACAAACAGGATGGACATCAGAAGATGGAGAAAACAAGGGACAGGACAGCAGCCTACCACAGAGGGCCTTTAAAAGTCTCTGCCCAGAAGGGTATTAAAGCAGATGCTGAGACTCATAGCCAAACTTTGGGCAGAGTGCAGAGAATCTTAAGAAAGAAGGGAGAGATAGAAAGACTTGGAGGGGACAGGAGCTCCAGGAGAAGAGCAACAGAGAAAAAAAAATTACTGAGCCCAGGGGTCTTTTCTGAGACTGATAATTCAACCAAGG
This sequence comes from Psammomys obesus, assembly GCF_907164565.1. Classification (NCBI taxonomy): domain Eukaryota; kingdom Metazoa; phylum Chordata; class Mammalia; order Rodentia; family Muridae; genus Psammomys; species Psammomys obesus. The sequence continues at coordinate 45,770,944 of NW_026591086.1, forward strand.
ACCATGCATGGAGATAATCTAGAAACCCTGCACAGATGTAGTCCATGGCAGCTCAGTGTCCAAGTAGGCCCCCTAGTAATAGGAACAGGGATTGCCTTTAACATGAACTCATTGGCTGGCTCTTTGATCACCTCCCACTGAGGGGGACAGCAGCCTTAACAGGCCACAGAGGAAGACATGGCAGTGAGTTCTGAAGAGATCTAATATACTACTGTCAGCTGGAAGGGGAGGAGGTCCTCCCCTATCAGTGACCTGGGGAAGGGAAATGAGAAGAGAAGAGGGAAGGATTGTGGTTTTGGGAGGGAATGAGGGAGGAGGCTAAACCTGGGATATAAAGTGAATAAATCATATTAATAAAATAAAATAAAATTTTTTAAAATAATTTCGAAACAGACAACTGAAGTAGGAGAAGACCAGGAACAGGACAAGAGCCTTCCACAGGGAACTTTGAAAGACTCTACTGACCAGTGTATAGAAGGAGATACTGATACTCATAGCCAAACTTTGGGCAGAGTGCCAGAAACCCTATGGAAGAAGACAGAGATAGAAAGACCTTGAGGGGACAGGAGTTTCACAAGGAGAACAACAGAGCCAAAATACCTGGGCCAGGGGTTCCTGCAGAGACCAATTCTCCAGTTAAGGACCATGCATGGAGATAACCTAGAATGCCTTCACATATGTAGCCCATGGCAGCTCAGTTTCTAAGTTAGATTCCTAACAAGGGGACAGAGACTGTCTCTAACATGAACTCAGTGGCTGACTCTTTGATCACCTACCCCTGGGATTACAGCCTTCCCTGGTCACAGAGGGAAATGATGCAGCCAGCCTTGATGAGATCTGATAGGCTAGGGTTAAATATAAGGGGAGGAGGTCCTCCCCTATCAGGGGACTAGGGAAAGGATATATGGGGAGAAAAGGAAGGGTTGGTGGGACTAGTAGGAGAGAAGGGAGGGGGCTACAGCTGGGATACAGAGTAAATAAATATGAATAAATAAATAAATGCATAAATACATAAGGAAAAAAGAGTGGAAAAGTATGATACAAGAAATAAAAAGAATTTCTGAACACACACATACACACATATATTCTTTTATCCCTTTTACCTTTACTTAATAATAGAGAATGCATGTTTGTTGCAATCCATGACTTTTTGAACAACAGCTCAACTAGTTTATTAACTCGATAAACATTTAATAAACTTTTGTTTTTACCCAAATTCTAATCTCCATGCATTCCAATGTCTTTGTTACTTTAGGTCTTTAAATTTTACAGCATTATGTGTCTATTGTTATTGAAATAATGAAGATTAACACAACTTAATATATAGCTAGTTAATAGAAGCAGAAAGTATGGTGTCAGATGAATAAAAAGCAAGAAAATCATGAAATTTGCTGGTAAATGGTGGGAACTGGAAAAGATCATCCTGAGTGAGGTAACCCAGAAGCAGAAAGATGCACACGGTATATTCTCACTCATATAGACATATAATATAGGATAAACCTACTAAAATCTGTACACCTAAAGAAACGAATCAAGGTAGAGGATGCTGGCTAAAATGCTCAATCCCCATTCAGGAAGACAAAGAGGATGGACATCAGAAGAACGAGAAAACAGTAAACAGAACAAGAGCCTGCCCCAGAGGGCCTCTGAAGGGTTCTACCCTGCAGGGTATCAAAGTAGATGCTGGACTTACGGCCAAACTTTGGCAGAGTGCAGGGAATCTTATGAAAGAAGTGGGAAATAGTAAGTCTTGGAGAGGACTGGAGTTCCACAAGGAGAACAACAAAACCGAAAAATCTGAGCAAAGGTGTCTTTTCTGAGACTAATTCTCCAACCAAGGTCCACTGATGGAGATAACCTAGAACCCCTGCACAGACATAGCCCATGACAATTCAGTGTCCAAGTGTTTTCCAGAGTAATCGGAAAAGGGACTGCCTCTGACATAATCTAATTGGCCTGCTCTTTGATCACCTTCCCCTAAGGGGGGAGCAACCTTATCAGGCCATAAAAGAAGATAATGCAGCCACTCCTGATGAGACCTAATAGACTAGGATCAGAAGGAAGGAGAGGAAGACCTCCCCTATCAGTGGATTTGGGGAGGGGCATGTGTGGAGAAGGGGGAGGGGGTGAGACTGGGAGGGAAGGAGGAAGGAGTTTCTGGGTGGATACAAAGTGAATAAACTGTAATTAATAAAAAAAATTAAAAATAAAAAAATAAAAACGAGAAAAGAAGCCAGAGCACTATCAAATTCTCCTTTCAATATACCTAAAAGAAAAACACAGACAACAAAGGGATCACCTCCCAATGATGTTTCTTTAAAAATCTGTTTCCCAGTATTATAAGAAGCAGAAATATGCCAATACCATTTACTTTGTACTAAATCCTGAATTATTATCATTAGTTTTTTTATGCTACTGTTTATCTTATAAGGTTGAAAGTTGACTTCTAAATTTTGTTAGCATCCTTCTATCTCCTAACTAAAACAAAAATAAATATTAATAATCACTTTCTTAATAAATATATCTTATATGGTAATTATATATACACAGGAAGAAAGAGAGACAGGACAGAGATTAATTATTACTAAACTTTATGCAGTATGGTTATTATTAACTCTGATGGGAAAAATGAATGCTGACTGGCTTTGGGGGTAAGTTTCTACCACAGTTACCGTGCACACTCTACCAGTAACCAGCCATAGCCATAATAGAGGCACAGGCTTTGCTTTAGTTTGGTTTTGCCACACTATGCTTCCTAATAAATTTGCAGAAAGGCACTCACAAAGACCGACCCCATATCTTACTTCTACAGAGGAATAATCTTTTTATTAATAGTAGAATATTTTCATACAATATATTCTGACTTTACATCTTGATCATAGCCCCTTCTGTCCTCTTCTCCTGGACCCATGCTCCCTCCTTCCTCCCCCTCCCCACTTGCTACTCTTGTGAAAAGGAGAGCACCAGCAACAACTCACCCCATCACACAAAGTTGAATCAGACCTGAATGTACAGTCTTTCACTGAGGCCAGGCAAGCAGCCTGATGGGTTTTTAATTTGTCGGGAAAAAGTCTCATTAAGGAAAGAAAGAAAGAAAGAAAGAAAGAAAGAAAGAAAGAAAGAAAGAAAGGAAGGAAGGAAGGAAGGAAGGAAGGAAGGAAGGAAGGAAGGAAGGA
>NW_026591086.1:45774129-45839626 GCF_907164565.1 Psammomys obesus
AAGGAAGGAAGGAAGGAAGGAAGGAAGGAAGGAAGGAAGGAAGGAAGAAGGAAGGAGAGAGAGAGGGAGGGAAGGAGGGAGGAAGGAAAGAAGGAAGGGAAAAAGAAAGAATTTGGTTTCCTTAGAAACGTGAAGCCTTTTGTGAAACATGTATTCAAACCTGAATGTTTTGAAAGGATGATTATGAAGGAGGCAAAAAGATGGACGCTCTTTTTTATAATGGCCAAAGTGACCCTCAGTAAGAAGCTGCTAGGTTGTTCCATAGGAGTCTTATATGCTGCATTATTATATTAAGAATTATGCAGAATGCACTGAGGGTTATAGTGCAGCAGTCATCAGAATTCAAGAAATTTAACTTCTCAACAGACACGGACATTTGGGGACTATTTTCCAAACAAACAAAACAGACCAGATATATAAAAAGCTATTTACAATCCTAGTGAACTTAGTCATCTAGTTTGTTACTTTGCAGAGTGCAAGCTGTACTCTGTTGATGAGGTATGTTGTTGAAACAGACATGATGAATCTCAATATAAACTAAAAAAATTGCTGACTTTTTTGACTCTTTGCATCTAACTTAAAGGAGTGATGGTATTTCTTCCTCCTAGAACAATGCCTTGGAACACAGTAGATGCCTGTATGTTTAATGAAACACTTGGTGTTGACCACACCTGTCATGTTTATCTACTCAATGTCCCGGCAGCATAAGTCCATGCTTAGGTGTGACACATGATTAGAGTCTGTGGTATGACTGGGCTTAATAAAAAAAAAATCTAATAATTATTACTATGACTTTAGACACTTATTGTTAGGCCTGAATATTTCCTGGGTGGCAGACACTGCTTTAGCCTGCCATTTTGTTTGCCCTTTTAATTATTGCCACATCCAAAAGAGGAAGTTAATGATGGTTGGAATAAAGCAAATGAACATCAGAGAGTTTAAACAGCATGACTTTTGACTGAGGTCTCACAACTGAGACATGAAGATAGACTGGTTTTCTTTCTTACCACCTGGGCAATCATTTTCTCTAAAGAATGTGGCATGTGAGGCTCTAAGTGACATTAACCTTTAGAAAAGGGAAAGACATCTTATTGTTAGAACCTCAGGGAGAAAGTCTTGGAGCAGGTGGGGCAATTGAATTCATAATAAAAAAAGAAGAGGGGGGAAGAATATATGCCATAGGTTTCTCAATAGAACCAAAGTTGAAATGTTCAGAATTAAAATGTGAGTCATGGAGACTGCAATCAAGGAAGGCATACATAGCTGTACAGTTCTACTTACATTTAGATCACATATACATTTTCATTTCACATGAAAAAGAATGTGATTACTGTCTAATTTGTAAATGAAATAAATGACTTATTATTTAACATTTATATGAATAAAATATTTTAAATAATATAATTGTATTGGTTTATCTTTCCTTTAACATGCAGATCTTTGCAAATTTATCTAGAACATTCAAGATATGGAAAGTTACAAAGAGCTTTTACATTTATCCCATCATTCGGGGGTCTGTGCACAGGGTGGGCAAATTAAGAAGAGACTAACACAGGTAGAAGAACAGTGGTAGTAGGAGAGAAGAATACAAAAGAAAAAAGAAAAAAATGTGAGGCAGCCAGATTTGAAGAATGGAAATGGGGATGCAGAATGAATTAAATTCTCACAGTTCAATATTAAAGAAAAAGTAATATGTAAGGACAAAGATATCCTGATAATACAGCTTTCAGCAATGTGCCATTATTGTGAAGCTGTCTAGGATTAAGAATATTTCAGTAGCATAGGGTATTGACACATTGAAATGTCTCTTCTCTCTTTCCTGTCCTCTCTCTTCTATCATTTTCTTTTCCTGACTTGCTGTCTCTTCATCTCTCTCCTGCCTCTTTGCCTCTTGCAGTGTGTGTGTGTGTGTGTGTGTGTGTGTGTGTGTGTGTGTGTATACTCGTGCACTTACTCATTTATATTTCATTTGTACAACTATGCCCTAGACTTTTCTTCTGGTAGCCAGAGAGGTCTTGTCTCCCTGATGCTTGTCACTCTTTTTTTTTTTCCCTCTCCCTCTCTAGCCTTTTTATTATGTCTTCCAATCTTCTAAGCAGTAAGAAATCTAACCCATTCTATTGCAAGCTATGAAGATTTTTAAATGACAGTATAAATGCCAAGGAAGAAGAACAGTACTGGCATGGTATTTCCAGATTTGAGGGTTTAAACACTGTAACCTTTTCTTGCAAATGGCTCATCTCTGATTGACATGTATTCTTTAGCTGTATTATTTCTATAAGTATTTTGTAGAGACTTTATATATGTCCTTAAAATGTATACAATTATCTTATTCTGTATCTGTTCTTTGGATGCAAAGTCTCCTTTCAAGGTAGAGCAGGGCAGAAAGCATGAAGAAAAATAGTAATTATAATAGGTCATTACAACTTTAATTTTTTATTCTTTCGTGATTTTAACATCTTTATTCACTTTGCCTTTAATTTATAATTCCTACCAATTATGATACCAAATTTATTTTTTTCTCTTTTTAACATGACTAAAAAGCATTAAATAAAACCTTGGCTATTATTTCGTATTAAGGAATGCCAGTTTGTCAGGTGATGGTTTTCATGGTGGCTCTGTGCAATCAACTAAGACAAAGCAGGCTTTCTGTCTGTGCTGTCACTAAATTGTGTCATCTCAACCCATCCGTTTACAAGTCAGCAGCTGTAGCTGTGTCTATAGTATAGAATTTTCTAAAAGAGCATGAATAAGGTAAAGAAAAGCAAAAGAAGACTCATTTCATGGTCATTTTCCTACAAGGACAGTGGATACTCTCATTTATATTCACAGTATTAAACAAGGTAACCTGCAAGAGAAACAGGAAGCCTGTCATTGTTTTAATGGGTACATGGCCACCCAGAATAAAACCCAGCGTTTCAAGAGGAGATGAAGGGGAAAGGAGTGGTGTGGGCATCTGATAACTCAGACTGGAAACATGTAGCCAGTACTGAATTGGCTGTGAGATCATCTCCCTGGGAAAAATTGCTTGTTTGTAAGCAAGAGGACCTGGATTTAATCCCTGACACCCATGTAAACATTGGGCCTGATGAATTTGAAATATGGTGAGAAGAGATATGTGAAAATGTTTAGGGAGAGAAAAAAAGAAGGAAGAGAGAACATAATTATGTTGTAATATCAAATTAAAAGAAATAATTTTAAAAATTGGGCATGGCTGCTAGTGGAAATAACACCTCACACTGTATTCAGGGAAGGCTACATCCTAGATACCCTAGCCTAACCACCAAACTCTGCCAGGATCTTCATAGATTCTTAGGATGGTAAATGCAATATTTATCATCTGCAAAGCCCTACATAAATAAGAACTATGTGGTCAATATGCTTTATGCCAAGAATACCATTAGAGACCCAGTTAAAATTTTGCACAGTTGATGAATGTGTAAATGTGCCTGAGAGGGAAGAATGGGGTTTGGAGTTCCTGAAGCTGGAGTTACTGGAAATGTGAGCCACCTGCTGTGGGTTCTGGGGCTAGAACTTAGGTCTCTGAAAGAACAAGAAGTACTCTTGAGAACTGAAACAGGTTTCCAATGCTAAAAGGTTTGTTTTATTTTGTTTAAAATGCCTTGTTTTTCTTTTTATATAGTCATTATTTCACAATATTTCCAAAGTTTTTTTTTTTTTTTTTTTTTTTTTTTTTTTTTTTTTTTTTTTTTTTATTTTTTTTTTTTTTTTTTTTTTTTTTTTTTTACCAGTTTACACGAAAACCTGATGGAATTAGGATATTTTTATTTCAGCTGAAAGAAACCCAATTCAAATAAGATTAAACAAAAGGCACGCATATTGTAAGGATCACTAATTTGACTAGAAGTCTAAAGACATCAATATGCTTGGACAGAAGAGACAACTATCAACAGTACTGACAGGAGAGTCAGCACTTTCTCATCTTGCATTTGTTGCTCTCTGCGCACTTCCTCGTTCTTCCATCACTGCGTTTTGTCAGTTCCTGCTATGCTAGTCTACAAGTAGATAAGAATATATTACACATTTCTAAACTTGTATAATTGTGACAGTTTTTTTTAATAGAGTCTGTTGCTTATATTTCCTAACCTCTGCGAAGACATTTAAGTGGGTAAAATTGAGGGAGCATCTGCATGTGCAGTTCAGAGGAAAGGAATAATCAGTTTTATGTGCAAATATGGCAAGTTTACATATCCCAGTTATTGAGTGCAGCATTAAATCAGGGTTAGCTAGGAATGTACTTTGTAAATGTAATCCAGGTGTATATTATTCATCTTTATGTAAAAGAAAAATTCATGGATAATCTAAGACACTAAGATAAATAACTTGCTAGCCACCGTGATTGCTTTGAGAAAACTGTGACAACCACATTTGCTTACAGATATGTCAACAGATTCAAGGCCTACCAGAATCCAAGTAGTGAGATAAAGGAGTAAAATGAATTTCATCCACTTCTTGTTAGCATAACTGCATACTTTTTCTAGTTTATAGAAATATATATTCAGAGGGAAACAATTATAAAGTTGCATCTGGCTGAACATACCAATATCTGCAAACAGATGTTTAGATCCAGCATTTCAACTAAAGAATATAGAAATGACCTAAGAATTCTCTGAATGTAAGAGAATAATTCTGGGTCTATCCTATATCAGAGCTACAATAGCATATAGCATGTGGCAATGTATCCAAAGCTTGGTTAGACTGGAATACTAGAATGACTTTTGACTAAGTGAGACCAAATATCCAAATGAACGCTTCAAAGAACATGCAACAAACTGTAGCCATGAAAAAGAAATAAAAAAAGATAGTGCTCAAATTCTCACACAAGCTCTCACAGCTCTAGGTAATATTCTTTGTTAATACTGGGGACACGAAGTCAGACCTACACCCTTAAACACAATGCAAAAAGTGTAGACCCATATAGGAAAAGGCCAAATAGTGTTTCATCAGCAAGAGAAAGGAAGGAAAAGGAGAGTAACATCAGTTCTCAGAGGAATCTATTTCACAAATGTTATTTCAATTGTTAGATAACTACAATGATATTTAAAAACAAATGTCAGGGAAGATTGTTAACACTCAATTGATGTGCTAATGTGGAAGTATTTCAGTCAAGTGGCCAGAAGTCTGCTTTGAATCACAAAAACAAAAAGCCCTAGGTTTTTCACCGACAGTCATATTTGTGTCAGTTTTCACAGAACCAGGATCCCTTACTACAAAGAAATTCAATACACTGATAAGGAAACATATATTTAACATTTCTTCCAAAGGCTCAGTAAGAGGGCTGTCTGTGGAAAAAAAAAAAAAAATTACAGGGCACTGTTTCTGTGTCAAAATGAATGTCTGGAGGGAGGAAAATGTTCCGTGATTCAGTGTAATGTTTTGTAGAGATGAGATGAGCAGGAGTGTACTGGCTATTTTTAGGTCAATCTGACACAAGATAGAGTCATTTTATGTTTATTTAATCATTTATTTTTAGTGTATTTTTTCTTCGTTCTCACGCTAAATACTCCTACCGCAGCCTCCTCTTAGTTGTCTCCTCCTAGAGAACCAATGGCTTCCCTTCTCCCACAACTCTATTCTTTTGTTTCCCTTCAGAGAAAACACCCCTAACAGTGATGTCAACAGAGCACTGCAAAACAAGAAGCAGTAAGACTAGGCACAAACCATCATTCAAGCCTGGATGAAGCAACCTTAATAGAAGGAAAAGAGTCCCACTCACAATCAAGTCAGTGAGTGGTGCTGTTTCTGACTCTTTTGCCTGCTAGAGTTATTTTGTAAGAAGAGACCTAAGTTGAGAAAGTATCTCAACCGGATTGGCCTGGTGGCAAGCCTGAAGTGCAATTTCTTGATTGGTTGCTGATGTAGGAGGGTCTACCTCATGATGAAGAGTAAGTATCATCCTGCACTGAGTGTTCTGAATGCTAAAAGAAAACAAAACAAAACAAACAAACAAAATAATCAGCTAGCTGTATTCCTATCTGCCCTTTGTTCAGTTCCTGTCTCTTGTTCCACCTTGATTTCCTTTAATGAAGAACTATGAAATAGAATTATAATCTCAAATAGATAATTTTCACCCCATGTTTCTTTTGGACATGGTGTTTTATCACAACCATAGCAACACTACCACAAAAGGAATGTCAACTTGGGTCTTTTTCACAATTGATACACTTAGTCTCCACAGACTTCACAAACTACCTTTTTAATTTGTACAGTAATGATGAGTTTAGCAAAAAACAAAATGGCAACAAAAAACAAAATAAAATCCAACAAACCAACCAAACAAACAAACAAAGAACAATTAGCATGTGTAGAGGAGTTTTAATCCAGCAACAGGGCTGTTCTGGCAAGGGATCATATCCAAAGACCTTCTAGTCCTCTGTGATCCAGCTGGAATTCAGATATGCTCTGGATTATAGTATGACCTCACTGGAATACAAACATGCCCTTAACACACATCTTTAATCCTAAACAATGCAGGTAAAGTTAGTTTGTAGAAGTAAACAGCCATGATTGAATCTTATATCGAATGGAGTGGCAGACAATGTTATGAATCAGAGAAAGATTTGGCAGAATGAGTCATAGAAAGGATGCACCCTACTTTCATGACAACAGTGAAGAGAGCCAACTTAAGAACAGTGCAAGGAGGTGGGAGAAAGGTTTACTGGGACAGTTGGACAGAGACAGGTTATAGAAAGAAAGAGCAAGCTAGACATTGGTGAAGACATTCAAAGCCAGAGAACATGAAAGCGTCAGAAGATTGGAACATATTGCCAAAGTTAGTGTGAGACCACATGGAACAATTCAGTAAGAAGCTGCCAGATTGAATCAGTCAGCTTGGAGAGGAGTTTGAGCCAAAACAGTTGATTTGAACAGCCAGCCAGAGATCAGAAAGAGTTAGAAAGGGTGAGCTTATTCAGCAGTCAGCCTCCTATATGACAATTACATTAGGCAAATAAAAGATACTTTTTTTTTGAATTTTATTTTTTTCTTATCAGTTACATTTTATTAACTCTGTATCCCAGCCATGTCCAGATCCCTCATTCCCTCCCAGTCCCTCCCTCCCTCATCTCCGCCATGCCCCTTGCCAAGTCCCCTAATAGGGGGGACCTCCTCCCCATTCATCTGATCCTGTTTTATCAGGTATCTTCAGGACTGGCTGCAAAGCCCTCCTCTGTGGCCTAACAGGACTGCTCCTCCCTTGGGGGGTGGGGAGGCCAAAGAGCCAGTCATTGAGTTCCTGTTAGAAACAGTCCTTGTTCCCCTCACTATGGGAAACCAATTGGTTACTAAGCTACCACAGGCTACATCTGAGCAGAGGTTCTAGGTTACATTCATACATGGTCCTTGGTTGAATGTCAGTCTCAGAAAAGACCCTGTGCCCAGATATATTTGGTCCTTGTGGAGCTCCTATCTTTTCCTCATCAGACTAACTCCCCTTCTTTCTTATGATTCCCTGTACTCTGCCAAAGGTTTGGTCATGAGTCTAAAAGATACTTTTTTTTTTTTTTTTTTCATTTTTCTTTTTAGTTACATTTTGTTAACTCTGTGTCCCAGCTGTATCCCGCTCCCTCATTCCCTCCCCAACCCCACACTCCCTCCCTGGTCTCCTCCTTGCCCCTTTCCAAGTCCCCTGATAGGGGAGGACCTCCTCCCCTTTCATCTGACCCTGTTTTATCAGGTATCTTCAGGGCTGGCTGCAAAGTCCTCCTCTGTGGCCTAACAGACTGCTCCTCCCCTGGGGTGGGGGTCAAACAGCCTGCCCTTGAGATCCTATTAGAAATAGTCCGTGTTCCCCTTACTTTGGAAAACTACTTGGTTACTGAGCTACCACAGGCCACATCCGAGCAGAAGTTCTAGGTTATATCCATGGATGGTCCTTGGTTGAGTGTCAGTCTCAGAAAAGACCCTGTGCCCAGATATATTTGGTCCTTGTGGAGCTCCTATCCTTTCCATATCATACTAACTTCCCTTCTTTCATATGATTCCCTGCACTCTGCCGAGGGTTTGGTTATGAGTCTTAGTGTCTGCTTTGAAACACTGCTAGGTAGAGTCTTTCAGATGCCTTTTGTGATAGACTCCTGTCATAAGTTCAATGCACATCCCATTTGTCTTTCTAAATGAGGATTAATCACCTTCGCCTGTGTCCACTTTCTTGATTATCTTCTTTAGGTGTGTAGATTTCATTATGTTTATCATGTCTTGTAGGTCTATATAAGCGAGTATATACCAAGTTTGTCTTTCTCCTTCTGGGATACTTCACTCAGAATGATCTTTTCTAGATCCCACCACTTGCCTGCAAATTTCATGATTTCTTCCTTTTTGATTGCTGAGTAGTATTCCATTGTGTAAAAATACCACAGTTTCTGTATCCATTCCTCCGTTGATGGACATCTGGGTTGTTTCCAAGTTCTGGCTATTACAAATAAAGCTGCTATGAACATGGTTGAACAAATGTCCTTGTTGTGTACTTGAGCAAATTTTGGGTATATACCTAGGAGTGGTATAGCTGGGTCTTGAGGTAGCACTACTCCTAGTTGTCTGAGAAAGCGCCAGATTGACTTCCAGAGTGGTTGATACTTTTATAGACATGAATAAAACGGCCCACACCAAGGAAGATAAAAATGTCAAAGTATCTACACTGTTCCTTGTAGAAGATCATTGATTCCATAAAACATTTAAAAGATCATGGGTAATTTTTTTCATAACTTTATTTTATTTTGATCATTTTATTTATTTATTTTACATTCAGATCACAGCTTTCCCTCCCTCTTCTTCTCTAAGTCTCTTCTCCCATCTCTCCCTCCCTTTCTCATCTGAGACAAGAAGACCTCCCATGGATATCAACCCTCCTTGGCATTCAAGTTGGAGTAGGATTATGTACATCTTCTCCTAGACTACACAAGACAGACCAGTTAGGGAATAAGATCCAAAGGCAGGAAACAGAATCATAGACCACTCCTGCCCCTGCTGCTAGGGGTCCCATATGAAGGCCAACCTTCACTTCTGTTAAAACTGTGTAAGACACCTGGTGCTGTCACAAGCATGCTCCTTTGTTAGTGATTGAGTCTTTGTGGACCCAGGTCAGTAGATTCTATAGATTTTCTTGTGGTGTCCTTGACCTCGCTGACTCCCTCAATCCATGCTCCCTCTCTTCCACGAGATTTTAAACTTTAGCTATGAGTCTTTGCATCTCTTTCCATCAGCTGCTGGATGAAGCCTCTCAGAAGATAGCTATGCTAGGCTCCAGTCAGCAAGTATAGGAACATGTCATTAAGGATGTCAGGATGAACATGGGTCTCAAGTTGGGCCAGGCATTAGTTGGCCCTTCCCTCAATTTCTGCTCTATCCCTATTCCTGTACATAATGTAGGCTGGGAAATTGTGTGCCTAAGGTTTAGAATGTGGTTTGTTGTCCACATCTTTCCGTTAGATGTTTTGCCTAGTTACAGGTGGTGGCTGTTGCAGCTTTCATATCCTCCACTGCTAGGAGTCATAGCTAGAGTCACCCTCATTGATCCCTGGAAGTTTTCCTTGTAAAGCTTTCTAGCTCATTTTAGAGATGCTTTCTAGCTCATCTTAGAGATGCTTTCCCCACTCCCATCAATTCCAGTTCTCCCTCCCAGTTCTCTTTCCCTCCTGCCCTTCCCCCACCTACTCTTACCTTGTTCCTTTCCTCCACCTTCCCACCATAACCATTTTATTTCCCCTTTTTAGTGAGATTCAAGTGTCCTTCCTTGGGCCCTTCTTGTTATTTCTCTTCTTTGGGTCTATAAATTTTAACATGGTTATCCTGCACTTAATGGTGAAAAGCCATTTATAAGTGAATATGTAGCACATGTGTCTTTTTGGGTCTGGTTATCTCATTCCCAATGATATTTTCTAGTTCTATACTTTTGCCTGCAAATTTCATGATGACCTTATTTTAATAGCTGAGTAATATCCCATTGTGTAAATGTACCACATTTTCTTTATCCATTCTTTGATTGTTGGACAGCTAGGTTGTTTCAGATTGTGGTTATTATGAATAAAGCTGCTATCAATATAGCTGATCAAGTATTCTTAGGACAAGGTGGAGCATCTTTTAGGCATATACCCAGGAGTGGTATAACTGTGTCTGGAAGTAGAACCATTCCCAATTTTCTGAAAATGAGTCAGATCAATTTCCAAATTGGTTGCATAAGTTTCCATGCCCACCAACAGCAGAGGTGGTCTCCTCCTGCTCCACAACCAAGCTAGTGTGAGCTGTTATTTGAGGTTTTGATCTTAACTATTCTGATGGGCATAACATGGAATATCAAAGTGGTTTTGATTTGCAATTCCCTGATGACTGAGGATGTTGAAGTGAAGCCTCTTGCTTTGGAAGTGCCTGATAAGCATTCTTTGGCCTTCCTTATATGCCTGAAAAGGGTTGAAAGAGTGAGTATGTTGGTACAGATGACCCTGGTGAAACGTCACCCAAAGAAATTGTTCATTGGTGTCTTTGTCAATGTCACCCCTCAGAGAGTAAAGATGCTGTGCACAGTGGAATCTTACATGACCTGAGGACTTCCGAATCTGAAATCTGTCTGGGAACTCATCTTTTTAAATTATTTTTATTTTACTTTTTATTTTTATTATTAGTTACATTTTATTAACTCTGTATCCCTCTCCCTCATTCCCTCCAATCCCACCCTCCCTCCCTCATCTCCTCTCTGCCCCTTTCCAAGTCCCCTGATAGGGGAGGACCTCCTCCCCTTTCATCAGATATTCTTTTATCAGGTATCTTCAGGACTGGCTGTAAAGTCCTCTGTGGCCAAGCAGGGCTGCTTCTCCTTTGGGGGGTAGTTAAAGAGCCTGCCATTGATTTCATGTCAGAAATAGTCCCTGTTCCGCTTACTAGGGAAACCCACTTTGTTACTGAGCTACCATGGGCTACATCCAAGCAGAGGTTCTAGGTTATATTCATACATGGTCTTTGGTTGGAGTATCAGTCTCAGATCCGTTTGTCCTTGTGGAGCGCCTGTCCTCTCCAGGTCATACTAACTCCCCCTTCTTTCATATGATTCCTTGCACTCTGCTGAAGGTTTGGTTATTTTCTATTAAGAACTAGTGACTGGCTAGGCCTAGTGGTGCAAACCTTTGACCTCAGCACTTGGGAGGCAGAGGTAAGCAGATCTGAGTTCAAAGATAGTCTGTTTTACAGAGTTCCAGGACATCAAGGGCTACACAAAGAAATTGTTAAAAGAATGCAGTAATAGAGTCTTTCAGAGGCCAATTGTGGTAGGTTCCTGTCTTAATTCCTGTCTTCTCCTACTTTCAGTGTCCATATCATTTGTTCTTCTGAATGAGGATTGAGCATCATCCTTAGGGTCCTCCTTGTTCAGCTTCTTTAGGAGTATAGATTTTTATTATGGTTATCCTATAGTATGTGGTTAATACTTACTTATGAGTGACTATATAACACATGTGTCTGTATGTTTCTGGGTTACCTCAAACAATATGTTCTTTTCTAGTTCTGAACATTTGCCTGAAAATTTCATGATTTCCTTGTTTTAATAGCTAGGTGGAATTCCATTGTGAAAATGTACAGTTCCTCTCTTGATGGACATCTAGGTTGTTTCCACCTTCTGGATATTACGAATAGAGCTGCTATAAACATGGTTGAGCAAATATCCTTGCTATGTACTTGAGCATATTTTGGATATATGCCTAGAAGTGGTATAGCTGGATCTTGCGGCAGCACAATTCCTAATTTTCTGAGAAAGCGCCAGATTGATTTCCAAAGTGGTTGTACAAGTTTAGACTCCCACCAACAATGGAAGTGGGTTCCCCTTTCTCCACAACCTCTCCAGCATGTGTTGTCACTTGAGCTTTTGATATTAGCCATTTTCATGGTTGTAAGGTGAAATCTCAGGGTGCTTTTGATTTGCATCTCCCTGATGACTGAGGACGTTGAGCATTTCCTTTAGTGTTTCTCTGCAATTCAATATTTCTCTATTGAGAATTCTTTGTTTAGCTCTGTACCTCATTTTCAAAGCAGAGGCTGAGACTCATAGCCAAACTTTGGCCGAGTGCAGGGAATCTTAGGAAAGAAGGGGGAGATAGAAAAACCTGGAGGTGACAGGACCTCCAAGAGGAAACCAACAGAGCCATAAAAATCAAGCCATGGAGGTGAACTGTCCTTATCAGTGGCCTGGGGACGGGGCATGGGAGGAGAAGAGGGAGGAAGAGTGAGATTGGGAGGGGATGAGGGAGGTGGCTACAGCCGGATACAAAATGAATAAATTGCAATTAATAAAAAAATTAATTAAAAAAAAAACCTGAGCCCTGGAAGCCCTGCAGAGAAAGACATCGAATCAAAGACAATTCATGGAGAGGTCTTAAAACCCTGTCTCAGATGTAGCCCATAGACTCATTCTCTAAATGGGTTCCCTAAAAATGGGAGCAGGGTCTTTCTTTAGCATGAACTCAGTGACAAGCTCTCTGCTCCCCTTCCCTGAGGGGTGCATTCTTGCCTGTCCACAAAGGAAGACAATGCAACTAACCCTGATGATAACTGCTAGGCTAGGTTCAAAGAGAAGGGGAGGAGGCCCTCCCCTGTCAGTGAACTAGGGGCATAGGTGGAGAACAGGGAAGAAAGGTGGGATTGGGAGGAGACAAGGGAGGGGGGGCATAGCCGGGACACAAATTGAATAAATTGTAATAAATGATTATTTAAAAACAGGAAAAAATTAATGCAGTGATAAACTGTGTTTCCTAAACCACATGCACCCAAGAAATGCCTGCTAAATTTCACCATGGATTTCAGAAAGATTCCCCTGTCAGTCCTTTCTTTAAAGCCCACACCAGGGGTTAACATTCTTAAATACTGTTTCCCTTGAGATTTCCTGGAACCTTGATTTCATTAGGCCCTTCAAAACATCACTGTGAAACTGAGTTAACAGTTCCAACGTGGGCAAAGTGGTACACGCCTTTACTCCTAGCACTGTGGAGTCAGAGGTTGGTCGATCTGTGTGACTTCAGTGACAGCTTGGACTGTATATTGAGATCCTGTCTCAAAAAAAGAATGAAATAAATGAGAAAAATTTAAGAGTTCCTCAGAACATGCCAATTACAAGGTCAGTGGACTCCAGAGTAAATCTGCCAGAGACCAGTGTTACTCTGCTACTGGATAGCATTGGGAAATGTAACCAGCAGTCAAGGAGGATCAGTCATGGGTATTTAACATTCTGGGATATAAATTATGTATTAGTAGGGAGCACTGCAGTGTTGGAGTACTGGGCCTACTGTGTTTGCGGTCCTAAGTGATATAAGGAAGGATGGCTTCAGTTTCTCCTGGAGCTGATATCTTCACTGAGTCTGCCTTGCTCAGAATTTAAAACAAAATTTTAACATAATTCTAAATGAAAAGGATTATTTTAAGATTTAACAACAAAGTTATACTACTGTGTGACGCACACACACACACACACACACACATATATGTGTGTGTATATATATACAAGTTGTGAGTGGAGCTCAGAATGAAATTCTTTACTCTTGCAGCCCTGACTAGTCATTCAACTGCTTCACTACTTGAGACTTACAAACCAGTGGAAACAGAGGTGTTGGAAGTTCAGTGCCTTTGTCTGGTCTCCATCAATAAACCATAGTATCATATTTCAGTTGGAGAATAAAGATCTTTCACTTCTTATAATAAAGTTATTTTGAATTTTAGTCTGATTTACTCTTGGGAATTGATAGACTGACTGCTTACTATGAAAACAGGAAGGCATCAGAAGACCTAAGTTTCCTCATATAATGCTTACAAAATCATGATCCCACAGCTTCCACCAAAAAATGGATTAGCACCATGGACAAGACTCCCCATTATTTTGATGATAGTCATTCCCTTTCCACAGATACTTTTCTTCTGAGGTTGTGAAGAAAATAACAGCGATGCAGGATTTAGAGTTTCTGTAGGCTAAGTAATTATATTCAGTGTTGTCTGGTCCTGAAAAATACATGTGTAGATAAGAAAGGCAGAGCTCCAATATTAAATGAGTCATGTATACAAAATCAGGCTCAAAAAGCCTCCAGTGAGCACTCAGTTGAATGGGAATGTGACTTAAGTACTCACATTTTCTCCTGGAACTACATACTTTTTAGCATTTAAAGTCTAAAATAATGACTGTGTTGGTGTTTACCATTAAGAGGTGACAGAAAACAAGAAACTTGGACCCATTTTATGTGTGCTTTTTTTTCCTGACAATATGACAACATGTAGGACTGAACCATTTTAGTAACTGTCACTGCAATAATAGATATTGAAGGAGGAATGTTTGAATGTGATTCTTTTCAGTTTTTATAGGTTCACGTATTTTTCCTATGTGAATCTCGAATTCACCTTTCATTGTTTGATGTAATTAACTGAGAATATTAAATCTATAAAATTATTTATTTTACCTTTTACTAATTCTCATATCCCCAAGTTACTGAAATTGTCAATGTATCTGTTAAAATGCAGTTATTGTATAAAATGCCTAGAGAAAGACTCTAGAATGTTATGTTATCCATAATCATATTTAAGAGGCGGGGCAAGATGGCAGCGCCGGGAGGACTCTCATTCTGAGGAGCAGCACAGCAGGATTGGCACAGTGACCAGCAATCAGAACTCGCGGCCATAAAACACAAGTGGTTGTGTTTCTCAGGTGAGAGGATACCCCACGGTGGGGGATTCGATCAGCTTTAACTCACCCGGCAAAACCGCAGAAGAGATCCCCGTTCCGCCAGGCGCTTGGTCGCCAGCCCAGAGCTACCCGCCAGCGCGATCTGGTCACGGTCCCAGACTGAACTATGGGCCCACAACACCATAGACTGGATTTCCCAGTGGAGAGATAACCCCACGGAGCAGGAAACAATTGGGACCGACCCCAGGTTACCCAGACATCCCCTGGAAAAGACTCGGGTTCCGCGGGTGCCCCAGGAGCCAGCCCGGACCCAGAGCCGGGAGGGACAAAGGCACCTGCCTGCACAGAGCCCTGCCTGCGCGCGTGATTCACCGCCTCAGATAGAACTGTGGGCACCAGGGCAACAGGGCACCAGACTGCGTGTCTCTGGCAGGAGGAAACCCCCAGCGGAGGGGGTCAGCAGCTCTAACGCCTAGGACACCCAGCACCAAAACACTTCCTGGACTCACGCAGACTCTAGTGCAGGCAGAAGCGCTGTGCTCTGCCACCATTGTTGCGTTCCCCTGGGGCACTGGGACACACAGCTGCATCCTCGGACCTGCAGGAGCCGAAGAGCCATTACAGCAGCCCTCAGATACTGTGCTAGTGATCGGCCAGTTGTCCCTGGCTGGACTGCCAAAACTGTAGGAATCCCTGATCCTTCAGGGGGGCTGCACCCACAGCGTCTGGACCAGAGTGGTGCCTACAGCCGCCATCCCAGACAGAGACACACAGCTTCTGGTCCAGAGTGAGGCACCCAGCCTCCAGACCAGAACAGTGCCCCCAGGCGCCAACTCAACCTAGGTGCACATTCTCCAGGTCCAGAGCAGAGCAATCAGCCTTTGGCCCAGAGACTTGCTGAGTGCACCTCCCACTTTCTCAGAACTGTGCGCCCCAGGATAACAGACTGAGTTTCCCTGTTGGGAGAAAACCCCATAGCTAGGGAATCAGCAGTTTCTTCAAGAGGACTGTACATGGAAATTTAGTGAGCAGCAGCACACTAAATTTATAACAAGAAACCCAGCAGTGGGGCAGCTGTCTTGAGAAATTTTATGGGTAAGAGGAGATCCCCCCCTGCCTAACATAGACCACAGCTACTACTCAGGGCTATAAACCTGAGGTGAGCAGTGGCATATCCGGAGAAACACTGGCCATACAGTGACCATAACCAAAAAAGCAGAGAAGGACTCCTTCAGGAAAAATCATCTTCCGGCCAAGCGGATACTCCCTACCTCAGGACTCCAGGAAGAACAGAAACTAACAGCCAAAACCTAAATCAGCCCAATGGGTAGAGGTCAGCGTAAAGGCTCAACCAACAAAAGACAGAGCAATATGGCATCTCCAGAACCCAGCCATCCAGGGGCGAACAGCCCTGAACAATGCAGCATAATAGAAAATCAAGAAGATGACCTTACATCTATGTTGATGAAGAGAATAATAGAGGAAACAGGTAAAATACATAAAGAATTAGAGGAAGATAAAACCAAACAGATCATGGCTATCCGTAAAGAAATGGAGGAAGATAAAGACAAACAGATTAGGGCCATCCGTGAAGAAATTCGGGAAGATGCAGCCAAACAGCTTGTGGCCTTCAGAGAAGAAATAATTAAATCACTGAAAGAAATCAAAGAGACAGAGTTGAAGGAACTAAAAGAAAAAGAGGAAAATACAAGCAGACAGGTGAAGGAAGTAAACAAAACAACTCAAGACCTGAAGATAGAACTAGAAAAATTAAAGAAAACACGAATGGAGGAAATAATGGAGAGGAAGAATTTAGGGAAGAAAACAGGAACTACAGAGGTAAGCATAACCAACAGAATACAAGAAATGGAAGAAAGAATCTCAGGTGTAGAAGATACAATGGAAGAAATCGATGTATCTGTCAAAGAAAATGTTAAATCCAAAAAATTCCTGACACAGACCGTCCAAGAAATCCAAGACAATATGAAAAGACAAAACCTAAGAATAATAGGAATAGAGGAAAAAGAAGACTCCCTTCTCCAAGGCCCAGAAAATATTTTCAACAAAATCATTGAAGAAAATTTCCCCAAGTTAAAGGAGAAGCCAATAAGGATACATGAGGCCTACAGAACACCCAACAAATTTGACCAGAAAAGAAAATCCTCCCGACACATAATAATCAAAACAGGAAGTATACAGAACAAAGAAAAAATACTAAAAGCTGCAAGGGAAAAAGGCCAAGTAACATATAATGGCAAACCCATTAGAATCACACCTGACTTTTCAACAGAAACTATGAAAGCCAGAAGGGCCTGGACAGATATCATGCAGACCCTAAGAGAACACAGATGTCAACCCAGGCTACTATACCCTGCAAAACTCTCAGTCCTCATAGACGGAGAAAACAAGTTATTCAATGACAAAAACAAATTTCAACAATACCTACACACAAATCCAGCATTACAGAAGACACTGGAAGGGAAAATACAACCCAAGAAAATTAGCTTCTGTCAAGAAAACACAGGAAATAATTAACCTTACTACAGCAAAACAAAAAGCAACCAAGCACACAAACTTATGAACACAGCCAACATCAAAATCAAAGGATCTAACAGCCACTGGTCATTAATCTCTCTCAACATCAATGGACTCAAAACTCCAGTAAAAAGACACAGATTAACAGAATGGATATGTAAACAAAACCCAGCAATCTGTTGCATACAAGAAACACACCTAAGACACAAAGATAGACATTACCTGAGGGTAAAAGGTTGGAAGATGACTTTCCAATCAAATGGGCCCAAGAAACAAGCAGGAGTAGCCATTCTAATATCTGATAAAATAGACTTTCAACCAAAATTAATAAAAAGAGATGAGGAAGGACACTTCATACTCATCAAGGGAAAATTCCACCAGGAAGACATCACAATCCTGAACATCTATGCCCCAAATACAAGAGCACCCACATTTGTAAAAGAAACATTAATATAATTTAAACCACATATAGATCCCCACACATTAATAGTGGGAGACTTCAACACCCCACTCTCAACAAAGGACAGGTCAACAAAACAGAAATTAAACAAAGAAACAATATCTCTGACAGAGGTCATGAATCAAATGGACCTCACAGACATCTACAGAACTTTACACCCAAACACAAAAGAATTTACCTTCTTCTCAGCACCTCATGGAACCTTCTCCAAAATAGACCATATAGTTGGTCACAAAGCAAGCCTCAACAGATACAAGAAGACTGAAATAATCCTTTGTATCCTGTCTGACCACCATGGAATAAAGCTGGACTTCAACAACAACAGAAATAGCAAAAAGGCTACACACTCATGGAAACTGAACAACTTGTTACTAAATGACAGCTGGGTCAGGGAAGAAATAAAGAAAGAAATTAAAGCCTTTCTAGAACTCAATGAAAATGAAGACACAACATACCCTAACTTGTGGGACACAATGAAAGCAGTGCTAAGAGGAAAGTTCATAGCACTAAGTGCCTTCAAGAAGAAATTCGAGACAGCTCATTCAAGCAACTTAATGGCCCACTTAAAAACCCTAGAAAAAGAAGAAGCAGACACACCAAAAAGGAGCAGACGGCTGGAAATAATCAAACTCAGGGCTGAAATCAATCAATTAGAAACAAATAAAACAATTCAAAGAATCAATGAAACCAAGAGCTGGTTCTTTGAGAAAATCAACAAGATCGACAAACCCTTAGCCAAGCTAACTAAAAGGCAGAGAGACACCACCCAAATCAACAAAATCAGAAATGAAAGGGGGGACATAACTACAGACACTGAGGAAATCCAAACAATCATTAGGACTTACTTCAAAAGTCTATATGCCACAAAATCTGAAAATCTAAATGAAATGGACAATTTTCTTGATCGATTTGACTCACCAAAGCTGAATCAGGACCAGGTAAATCAACTAAATAGTCCTATATCCCCCAAAGAAATAGAAGCAGTCATCAAAAGTCTCCCATCCAAAAAAAGCCCAGGACCAGATGGCTTCAGCGCAGAATTCTACCAGACCTTCAAAGAAGAGCTAACTCCAATTCTCTTCAAACTATTCCACAAAATAGAAACAGAAGGAACATTACCAAATTCATTCTATGAAGCCACAATCACCTTGGTACCTAAACCTCACAAAGACTCAACAAAGAAAGAGAATTTCAGGCCAATCTCCCTTATGAACATTGATGCAAAAATACTTAACAAAATACTTGCAAACCGGATCCAAGAACACATCAAAGATATTATCCACTATGACCAAGTAGGCTTCATCCCAGGTATGCAGGGGTGGTTCAATATACGGAAATCCATCAATGTGATCCACCATATTAACAAACTGAAAGAAAAAAACTACATGATAATCTCCCTAGATGCTGAAAAAGCATTTGACAAAATCCAACATCCATTCATGTTTAAAGTACTGGAGAGATCAGGGATACAAGGCACATATCTAAACATAGTAAAGGCAATATACAGCAAGCCTATAGCCAACATCAAACTGAACAGAGAGAAACTTAAAGCAATCCCTCTGAAATCAGGGACAAGACAAGGCTGCCCACTGTCTCCATATCTCTTCAACATAGTGCTAGAAGTCCTTGCTAGAGCAATAAGACAGTCGAAGGAGATCAAGGGGATACAGATGGGAAAAGAAGAAGTCAAATTATCACTATTTGCAGATGATATGATAGTATATATGAGTGACCCCAAAAACTCTACCAGGGAACTCCTACAGCTCATAAACACCTTCAGCAAAGTGGCCGGATATAAAATTAACTCAAAAAAATCAGTAGCACTCCTGTATACAAAAGACAAAAGGGCTGAGAAAGAAATTAGAGAAACAACACCATTCACAATAGCCACAAATGACATAAAGTACCTTGGCGTAACCCTAACCAAGGAAGTCAAAGACTTGTGTGAAAAAAATTTCAAGTCTCTGAAGAAAGAATTAGAAGAAGATATCAGAAGATGGAAAGATCTCCCATGCTCATGGCTTGGCAGGATTAACATAGTAAAAATGGCCATCTTACCAAAAGCAATCTACAGATTTAATGCAATTCCTATCAAATTGCCAACACAATTCTTTACAGACCTGGAAAGAAAAATTCTCAACTTCGTATGGAATAACAAGAAACCGAGAATTGCTAAAACAATCCTCTACAATAAAAGATCTTCTGGAGGTATCTCCATCCCTGATCTCAAGCTGTACTATAGAGCAACAGTTATAAAAACTGCATGGTACTGGCATTGAAACAGAATGGTGGATCAATGGAATCGAACAGAAGACCCAGAAATAAACCCACACACTTACGGACACCTGATTTTTGACAAAGATGCCAAAACCATACAATGGAAAAAAGATAGCATCTTTAACAAATGGTGCTGGTCCAACTGGATGTCAACATGTAGAAAAATGCAAATAGATCCATACTTATCACCCTGCACAAAACTTAAGTCCAAGTGGATCAAAGACCTCAACATAAAACCAGACACATTAAATCGGCTAGAAAAAAAAGTGGGAAATACCCTAGAACTCATTGGTACAGGAGAAAACTTCCTGAACAGAACACCAACAGCACAGGCTCTAAGAGCAACAATCAATAAATGGGACCTCATGAAATTGAAAAGCTTCTGTAAAGCAAAGGACACCGTCATCAAAACAAAGCGACTGCCTACAGATTGGGAAAGAATCATCACCAACCCTTTATCTGACAGAGGACTCATACCCAATATATATAAAGAACTAAACAAGCTGAAAAGCAACAAACCAAGTAATCCACTTAAAAAATGGGGAACAGAGCTAAAGAGAGAATTCTCTGCAGAGGAATATCGAATGGCAGAGAAGCACTTAAAGAAATGCTCAACCTCATTAGCCATTAAGGAAATGCAAATCAAAACAACCCTGAGATTTCACCTTACACCCATCAGAATGGCCAAGATGAAAATCTCAAGGGACAACACATGCTGGAGAGGTTGTGGAGAAAGGGGAACCCCTCTCCACTGCTGGTGGGAATGTAAACTGGTACAACCACTCTGGAAATCAATCTGGCGCTTTCTCAGACAACTAGGAATAGTGCTTCCTCAAGATCCAGCCATACCACTCCTAGGCATATACCCAAAAGAGGCGCAAGTACACAACAAGGACATTTGTTCAACCATGTTTGTAGCAGCTTTATTTGTAATAGCCAGAAGCTGGAAACAACCCAGATGCCCCTCAACTGAAGAATGGATGCAGAAACTGTGGTACATCTATACAATGGAGTATTACTCAGCAATGAAAAATAAGGAAATCATGAAATTTGCAGGTAAATGGTGGGACCTGGAAAGGATCATCCTGAGTGAGTTGACCCAGAAGCAAAAAGACACTCACAGTATATACTCACTCATATAAACATACAATATAGAATAAACCCACTAAAAGCTGTACATCTAAACAAACTAAGCAAAAGAGAGGACCCTATCTAAAATGTTCAATCCCCATCCTGAAAGGCAAAGAGGATGTACATCAGAAGAAAACGAAAATAGGAAACAACCTCGGAACCTGCTACAGAGGGCCTCTGAAAGCCAGAAGAAAACAGGAAACAACCTTGAAACCTGCCACAGAGGGCCTCTGAAAGCTTCTGCAGTATAGACTGTCAAAGCAGATGCTGAGCCTGATGGCCAACTGATGGGCAGAGTGAATGGAATTTTATGTAAGAAGTGGGAAATAGTAAGAGCTGGAGGGAACGGGAACTCCACAAGCAGAGCAACAGAACAAGATAATTTGAACACAGGGAACTTCCCAGAGACTCATACTCCAACCAAGGACTATTTGTGGAGATGACCTGGAACCCCTGCACAGGTGTAGCCCATGGCAGTTCAGTGTCCAAGTGGGTTACATAGTAATGGGAAGAGGGACTGCCTCTGACATAATCTGATTGGCCTGCTCGTTGATCACTTCCCCCTGAGGGGGGAGCAGCCTTACCAGGCCACAGTAGAGGACAATGCAGCCACTTTTGATGAGAACTGATAGACTAAGATCAGAAAGGAGAGGAGAACCTCCCCTATCAATGGAGTTGGGGAGTGGCATGCATGCAGAAAGGGGAGGGAGGGTGGGATCGGCAGGGGAGGAGGGAGGGGCTCATGGGGGGATACAAAATGAATAAAGTGTAATTAATAAAAAAAATAAAAGATAAAAAAAACATAATCATATTTAAGTCAGACTACATGGCTTGTCTAACTCCAAATATCTGTTTTTTTACTTGTGTAAGTTCTTGAACTGTTTTTGTAACCGTCCTCCTTCACTTTCTGAGCTTTTAACTTTTCATGCATTTCTTTATTCTCTACTTTTGGTGAAGCAAATTGCTATTGAATTGTCCATTAACTTTCTTAGCAACAGTATATTCTTAAAAGAAAGAAAGAAAAAAAAAAAGGCAAATTTATACTACCTCAAGGCAAAGAAAGCTGATATTGCCAAATGTTTTTTAGAAGCTCTATTACATAACAAACAGTGAAAGAAAATTGGGCTTTATGAAAATTAAAGTATAGCAATACAAGGTCATTTGCAGGATCTCTGCTGAATGTTAATGTGTTATTCTGAAAGAGAGAATGGAGGTGTTGTACTGATTAAGCTCTTTCTTGTAACTAAACATCAGCAGAACAATTAGAGTATGTTATCTTTGTTTTAAGAATGTAATTTTAGAAAGATAACCAGGGAAAATGAATGAGTTAGTGATCAGAAATGAGACTAACAAGGAGAATAAGATAACAGGAGCTAGAAAAAGACCCTAAGGTTTCCCCACGTATCACTTTCTGTTTTTAAAACACACTGAAGATAAATATTCTTGGACTAATAGTCAATCGGTATGAAGTCAATGCATAATTCTATTTGCGCACAATAAATGATATGATGCCTGAAATCACTGGGAATGTTTTTTTTCATAGATATTAATACTTTTCACTTGTTTGATAATTATTAAAATAAATACTATGTAGGAAGATTTACTTACGTGAAGAGTCACAATACAACATAAATACTTTTTATCTCTGTGAAAGAATGTGAGAATACATAAATTTAAATGGAATAGTTGGCGATGTTTAATAATTTTATTATCCTTTGAATGAACCGTTTTAAAATTACTTAAATTTAATTTTTACTCATAGCCTTTCTTATCCCTGTCTTGCAGTTACATAAACTCTCCCTTAAACTTTCTTTATATTTTGTTTTCACTCTTCTCTCAATCATCTCAAAGAAGCTGCTTTTTTATATAATTTTTTATTAATTACACTTTATTCATTTTGTATCCCCCCATAAGCCCCTCCCTCCTCCCCTCCCAATCCCATCCTCCCTCCCCTTTCTGCATGCATGCCACTCCCCAAGTCCACTGATAGGGGAGGTTCTCCTCTCCTTTCTGAACTTAGTCTATCAGTTCTCATCAAAAGTGGCTGCATTGTGGCCTGGGATGGCTGCTCCCCCCTCAGAGGGAGGTGATCAACAAGCAAGCCAATCAGATTATGTCAGAGGCAGTCCCTCTTCCCATTACTATGGAACCCACTTGGACACTGAACTGCCATGGGCTAGGTTATCTGTGCAGGGGTTCTAGGTTATCTCCACAAATAGTCCTTGGTTGGAGTATGAGTCTCTGGGAAGTTCCCTGTGTTCAAATTTTCTTGTTCTGTTGCTCTCCTTGTGGAGACCCTGTCCTCTCCAGCTCTTACTATTTCCCACTTCTTACATAAAATTCCATTCACTCTGCCCATCAGTTGGCCATCAGGCTCAGCATCTGCTTTGACAGTCTATACTGCAGAAGCTTTCAGAGGCCCTCTGTGGCAGGTTCCAAAGTTGTTTCCTGTTTTCTTCTGGCTTTCAGAGGCCCTCTGTAGCAGGTTCCGAGGTTGTTTCCTATTTTCGTTTTCTTCTGATGTCCATCCTCTTTGCCTTTCAGGGTGGGGATTGAACATTTTAGTTAGGGTCCTCTCTTTTGCTTAGTTTGTTAAGATGTACAGATTTTAGTGGGTTTATCCTATGTTGTATGCTTATATGAGTGAGTCTATACCATGTGTGTCTTTTTGCTTCTGGGAGTTGTCCCGGAAGCTGCTTTTTATGAGTTATCAAGAAACTATTTTTAGATGTAGCTTTTTAACTCTGAAGAGTTTATAGGAGACGAGTGCACTGATACTCACTTAACTCCAGCTCTAGGTAAGCAAGAGGCAGATGATTACTAACTCACTAATATTGTGGAGTACATCGTAAGCTAAAGACCAAAGAAATCCCTGAGCAAAGTAGAAACAAACCAAACAGAACAAGCAAAACTGAAAGAAAAGCATACTCCTCACAGCATTCCTTAGATGTATGTAGCTTTCCATCTCGTGTTGGGATCTCTTTCCTCCATTATGCATGTCTATTTGTGTCATATTCGTTCAGATCTTGTTTAGCTGGTCATGTTGTTTTCAGGATAGCTTAGGAGACACAATCTCAAAGGAGATTTCCTTTTCTTCTGTCTATCACACTCTTTCTAGCCTGACTTCCTGGGTGTTTCCTCAGCCTTAGAAATAGGGTGGGAGAGAGAGAGGGAGAGAGAGAGAGAGAGAGAGAGAGAGAGAGAAGGAACATAGTACCTGGGAGGGGGGATATATGAAAGGGAAGAGGACAAATTATGTAATAATATTTAGTTTTAAAACATAAAAAGGTCATATTATATATGTCAATAAAAATGTGCTAACATTTTCTTTACAAAATTAATTTGATTTAATTAAATGCCAATAAATGTCATAGTTTAGTTGATTAGCTCAAAAGTTTACCTATCATATATAAAGAAGGATGAGGTTTAATTTTCAGGATGCACAAATCAGACGTGGTGATATTAGGCTATAATCAAAGCATTAGGGAGGAAAACGCAGAATGATTAGATGTTAACATTCATCCTTACGTACCAAATAAGTTTGAAATCAATATCAGATTCATGAGACTGAATTTCCAAATAGTAAATAAATGTTTTAGGAAAAAAATTAAGGTAATGTATACTAACATGGATTCTAAGGACAAACAATTGACAGAAAATATAGTATGTATTTTCTGGTTTAATTTTTGTTCTGGAGTTCTATCATATCATCTTTATGTACTGGTAAACAGATACAAGTTTTCTTTATAAGAAGTGATAATGATTGTACAAGTTTGCATTCCCACCAGCATTCCCCTTTCTCCACAAGCTCTCCAGCATGTGTTGTCCCTTGAGTTTTTGATCTTAGCCATTTTGATGGGTGTAATGTGAAATCTCAGGATCATTTTGATTTGCATCTCCCTGATGGATAAGGACACTGAATATTTCTTTAGGTGTTTTTCTTCCATTCTACAATCCTCTACAGGGGGTTCTTTGTTTAACTCCATGCCCCATTTTTAATTGGATTACTTGATTTGTTGCTTTTTAACTTCTTTAGTTCTTTATATGTACTGGATATTAGCCTTCTGTCAGATGTAGGGTTGTTCTGGCGCTTTCTCAGACAATTAGGAATAGTGATTCCTCAAGATCCAGCTGTATCACTGCTAGGCATATATCCAAAAGTTGCTCAAGTACGCAACAAGGACATTTGCTCAACCATGTTTGTAGCAGCTTTATTCATAATTGCCAGAACCTGGAAACAACCCAGATGTCCCTCAGTTGAGGAATGGGTACAGAAATTGTGGTAGTTTTATACAACGGAATACTACTGAGCAATTAAAAATGAGGAAATCATGAAATTCACAGGCAAATGGTGGGACCTAGAAACAATCATCCTGAGTGAGGTATCTCAGAAGCAGAAAGACACACATGGTTTATACTCACTTATATAGACCTATAAGATAGGATAAATATACTCAAATCTGTACACCGAAAGAAGACTAACAAGAAAGAGGACCTGGGGTAAGATGATCAATCCTCACTTAGAAAGACAAATGGGATGGACTTTGAAAGAAGGAGAAAAACAAGTAACAGGACGGGAGCCTAACACAAATGGCCTCTGAAAGACTCTACCTAGCAGTGTATCAACGCAGATATTAAGACTCATAACCAAAACTTCGCAGAGTACAGGGAATCATATGAAAGAAGGGGGAGTTAGTAAGACCTGGAAAGGACAGGAGCTCCACAAGGACCAAATATATCAGGGCACAGGGGTCTTTCATGAGACTGTTTCTCCAACCAAGGACCATGTATGAATATAACCTAGAACCCCTGCCCAGATATAGCCCATGGTACCTCAGTATCCAAGTGGGTTCTCTGTAAGGGAAACAAGGACTATTTCTGACATAAACTCAATGGCAAGCTCTTAAACCCCCACCCCCACCCTGAGGGAGGAGCAGTCTTGCTAGTCTATAGAAGAGAACATTGCAGCCAGTCCTAAAGAGACCTGAAAAGCTAGGGTCAGATGGAAGGAGAGGAGGTCCTTCCCTATCAGTGGACTTGGAAAGGGGCAGGGAGGAGATGAGGGAAGGAGGGTGGTTTGGGGAGGGAATGAAGAAGGGGGCTACAGGTGGGATACAAAGTAAATAACCTGTGATTAATATAAAAAAAATAAAAAAAACAAACTTTGAACACTAAGACATTCTCAGTGCATTGTGAATAGTCATGGAATTATTTTTGAGTGTGATGCATTTGAAGTTATATTAGAGGAGGTCAGATGTCCACCACTGTACTCAGCCACTCAATTACAGCTGCAAAGTAAAAGAAAATTAGTGTGAATTTGGGTAATGAAGTCGGACATACCTAAAATTTAGAACTCTCTCGATTACAGATAAACAAAGATACCATGAATACAATATAAAACAAGATGAGGAAAAAAGTGAAGAGGAAAACTGGGAGATGAATTCAGAAAAGAGAATTAAATATGTAAAAGGAAAAGTTATCTTAATATTGTATAATATTATAAATAATATGCATATTATTATGTAATATATGTGTCCCCATCTGGCACAAAACACACATGAGATTACACATGTTGGAGGCTGCAGAAATAGGTTTGGATCATGTGTGCTGAGTATTAAAATAACTTTTCTATGATGTCTTTTACTCAGCAAAACATGGAATACCAAGGAATTCAAATTACTTAGAAGCTTGTCAAAACTTAGCAGAAATAGTATAAGAATGCTAATGGACAAAAAAGGGTCCCTGAGAATTAAGTTGAGATGGGTGGCCATGAGTTATCATGTTTATCAAACTTTTGTGTTGTTTTAACCAGATTTTACATTAGCCCACAATTTCTCTCACAACAAGGTCTCTTGCCATTAATAAATCCTTACACTACAGAATTCCAAGCAATTCATGTTCATCATAAAAGAAAACACATGCCAAAGTAGAAATTTTCAATGATGTTACTTCTTTTTGTTAAAAATCACTTGTGGACCATTTTACTATGGATTATTTTTACAATGATTTCATGTAAATTTGCAAGACTTATTTTATAAGCAAAATCTCATTCTCTTCCTTAAGAGTATTTATTAAGCATAGCCATTATAAAATATAGAGAATTAAAACTAACCATATTATTATTTTTACTCACTATATAAAACTATGATATCAAACCTAAGGAACAGTTGAAATATTTATTCTGATTTAAGTACTGCGTATGACTTGGTAGTTATGGATATGTTTTAAATTGGTTTAAAAATTTAAAATTAATGTATTAATTTGACATGCAATTTTATATTTTTACATAATAAAAAATCCATCAAAAATCTTGAAAAAAGTCAGAAACTATTTCCAGTAAAATACACCTCATATCCTTTGCTGAGACATTGTCTTGTAAATATGGTAGGTTGACATTCTTTTAACTAAGATAGAAGAACTTAGTATGTTTTCATATCATGTTAGTATTCTCTTATATTTTTGTGGTGTCATGGACTTCTTTGTGACTAAAGGTATTGAATATCACTTATGAAGAAGGGAGATATAAAAGAATCTGGAGTGGACAAGAGCAACAATAGGAGGCTAAACAAAGCCTCCCCCCCAAAAAAAAAAGTAGGGGGAGCTACAGAGACTGATGCATCAACCAAAGACCAAGCAGAGAGAGGACCTAGAACCTCTGCTCAGATGTAGCCCACAGACAGCTCAGTCTCCATGTGGGTTCCCTATTAAGCAGAAAAAAAAAAAAAAAAAAAAAAAACAGTCTTTGACATAAATTCCGTTGTCTGTTCTTTGATCACATCTCCCTAGTGGGACCCATTCTCAACTTCATATGGATAAACAAACAAACAAACAAAAAAACAAACCGAGAATTTCCAAAACAGTCCTGTACAACAACAGATCATCTGGAGGTATCTCCATCCCTGATCTCAAGCTGTACTACAGAGCAATACTAATAAAAACAGCATGGTATTGGCATAGAAAGAGAATGGTGGATCAATGGAACAGAAGAGAAGACCCAGAAAAAAACTCGCACACTTATGGATACTTGATTTTTGACAAAGAAGCCAAAACCATTCAATGTAAAAAAGACAGCACCTTCAAATATGGTGTTGTTACAACTGGTTGTCTACATACAGAAAAATAAAAAATAGATCCATATTCATCACCCTGCACAAAACTAAAGTCCAAGTGGATCAAAGACCTCAACATAAAACCAGACAAACTAAATCGATTAGAAGAAAAAGAGTGGAAGAGCCTAGAACTCATTGACACAGGAAACAACTTCCAGAACAGAACTCAAACAGCAGAGGCTCTACATCAACAATCAATAAATGGGACCTCCTGAAACTGAAAAGCTTCAGTAAAGCAAAAGACGCTGTCGTCAGAACAAAACAACAGCCTACAGACTGAGAAAGAATCTTCACCAACCCTATATCTGACAAAGGGGTAATATCCAGAATATATAAAGAACTAAAGAAGGTAAAAGACAACAACTCAAATAATCCAATTTAAAAATGGGGTACGGAGCTAAACAGAGAATTATCTGAAGAGGAATATAGAATGGCAGAGAAACACTTAAAAAATGTTCAACATTCTTGGCTGTCATGGAGATGCAAATCAAAATGACCCTGAGATTTCACCGTACACCCACCAAAATGGCTAAGATCAAAAACTCAAGGGACAACACATGCCGGAGAGGTTGTGGAGAAAGGAAACCTTCCTCCATTGTTGGTGGGAATGTAAACTTGCACAACCTATTTTGAAATCGATCTGGTGCTTTCTCAGAAATTTAGGAATAGTACTTCAAAATCCAGCTATATCACTCCTAGGCATATATCCATAATATGCTCAAATACACAACAAGAACTTTTGCTCAGTCATGTTTGTAGCAGCTTTATTTGTAATAGCCAGAACCTTGAAACAACCTAGATGTCCCTCAGTTGAAGAATGGATACAGAAATTGTGGTACTTTTACATAATGGAATAGTATTCAGCAATTAAAAACAAGGAAATCATGGAATTTGCAGGCAAATGGTGAGATCTAGAAAAGATCATCCTGAGTGAGGTATCCCAGAAACAGAAAGACACGCACAGTATATACACCCATATGTGGATACTAGACCTAAAAGATAGGATAAACATACTAAAATTTGTACACCCAAAGAAGCTAAACAAGAAGGAGGTCCCAGAGTAAGATGATCAACCCTCATTTAGAAAGACAAATGTGATGGACATTGGAATTAGGAGAAAACAAGAACCAGGGCAGGAGCCTACTAAAGAGGGACTCTGAAAGACTCTCCCTAGCAGTGTATCAAAGCAGATACTGAAATTCATAACCAAACCTTGGGCAGAATGCAGGGAATCATATGAAAGAAGAAGTTATTAAGACCTGGAGAAGACAGGAGCACCACAAGGACCAAATACAGCTGGGCACAGGGGTCTTTTCAGAAACTGATTCTTCAACCAACGACCATACATGGATATAATTTAGAACCCTTGCTCAGATGTAGCCCATAGTAGCTCAGTATGCAAGTGGGTACCCTAGTAAGGGGAACTCAGTGGCTGGCTCTTTGACCCCCTTCCTCCGAGGGAGGAGCAGCCTAGCCAGGATACACAGGAGGACACTACAGTCAGTCCTGATGAGACCTGATAAACTAGGTTCAGATGGAAGGGGAGAAGGACCTCCCCTATCAGTGGACTTAGACAGGGGCAGGGAGAAGAAGAGGGATGGAGGGTGGGATTGGGAGGGAATGAGGGAGGTGCCTACATCTGGGAGGCAAAATGAATACAAGGTTATTAATATAAAAATAAAAATTAATGAAAAATAATCTAGAAATAAAAAAGCAGGGCGAGCTGCAGAGACTGATGCATCAACCGAAGACTATGCAGAGAAAGGACCTCCTCAGATGTAACCCACAGAGAGCTCAGTCTCCATGTGGGTTCCCTAGTAAGAGGAAATTATTATTGGTGAGACATGCTCCTTATAGACCAGGAGTTAGTTTTCTGTGATAAAGGAGGATTTGCCCCAAAAGTTGACATATATAATCAAGAGTCATTCACCCAAAATGGAGAAAAATGTGCTCCTAAAAATATTTTAAGCAAAACCAAAAACAAACAAGCAAACAAAAACCAATGAGGTTTATTTTCTTCTCCTCAATAATAATTTCAGACAGAGGAGCACAGAAGCTCCATAGCACCTTCTGTGCAGCTGACTTCACAGCGTTGACACTAACAGAAAGATTGGAAGTTTAGCTGACTCCTCTGGGCTAGTTGCCTCTGTTTTTAAATGTCATGAACTTGAAATTTAGAGTGTCATATGCGAACGATTCCTGGCCTAATCCTCAAAAGTGTCTGGAGGATGTATAAAAACGCTGAAACGGCTGATACGGTACATCTTTGCTGCCAAAGGATTTGTTGCAGAGAGTTTCTGGATGAAAATGTTTGTTTGGAATATACTTCTTCGTATAGATTTGGCTTACTGGAAAGACAAGGGTATTTCTGGTAAAATGCAGGAACGTTAAATAGATTTTCAAAATCTAGACATATATGCCTTCTAAAAAACGGATGTATTGTGTACTGGTGCTAAAATGCATGGCCTAAGTTTTTCTTCTTATGTAGTTTCTTGAGTAGGTATTGTTATCTTGACTTTGGATTCATTTTGCTTTTACTGCACTAAACTTATTTATATATAATATTATAGGATAGATTACAGTAATAAAATTACCTACGGTTATTTTATATTTAATTTAAAAAAATACTCAATTTTTGTTGAATTTGTTACTAATTTTTTAAACATGTCTTACATATATGAAAAGCCATATTGTTTTCATTTGATGTTTACAAAAGATGATATGGTCTATGTTATAAAATGGTGAAAAGAAAATGATATTTAAAAGATATGCAGATAAATTGGCCTTTATATACTTTTGTAAAATGTACAAACTACTTAATTAGCATCAAAAAATTAATGATAAAAATGGCAATCATATGCCTTGGCATTATTCAGTTTTGATTTCTGTCTTCTTTAAAAAAATGCTTCCAAATTTAGTGTGGAAGCAAAGTTTTCTCTGAAAAAAAGAAAAGACCCCCCCTTTTTTCTAAAATATTTCGCCCTCCAGAAGTTATTAATAAAGCAGTTGTTGGAATAGAAGATTAGGGAGGGGAAGAATAATGTTTTCAATATATTCATTAAAACTTGAGATTTGTTGAAATAAGAATTGTAAAGTAAAAAGTACTTAAAAGATAAATTGCAAGTGTCACATTTTTTTTATATAATAAGCACATAGGAAAGAGGTCATTTGTATTCAAAATTCTTACTATCTATTAGAATCGATGGCTATAAAATTCACCACCATTATTTTTAATGTTGACTAGAAACTTTCATTGTAATGTTTCTTTCTAAAGATTAAGTAGTAGAAATATTGCTTGAAAAATTTAGTCATTATGTAAATGTAGCTTATAGATCTGAAGAAGTAGATTTGAATGTCCAATGACTGAACTTACAAGTGAATTTCCAAAAAATATGATTTCTCTTGTCTCTAGAACACACTTTCAGATTAAATACCTTACAAGCTATATTATAAAAAGATGGAATTTCTTAAAACTGTAATAAAATAATAATATCAACTGTATCTATGAAAGCCCTAGTGTTTATGTGTTTATCTAACCCTGTGTGAGGTGTGATGTATACCTGGGTATGTCTGCTGGATTCTGTTTCTGTGTATAATATATAGCGTAAATACAAATTAAATTTTAATTTATATAACATAGTCCTAAGTTTAATAGAAAAACAGCTTTAGTTTAAATTTTTATACAGTGAGTTTTGTAAAAACTAAATGACTTAGAAATTAATACTATTTGAAATTGCCTTTACTCTATTTTCAAGAAACTTGCTTTAAAGTAACCTTTGTCTTGTACATCTGAAAATTTTAACTACAAGATATGAATCATTCATCAGATTCTTTTAAGTATCACATTTCCCAGGCTTTAGGGGAAAAATGACACATAATGCTATCATTCACTCAATGTTG
Source organism: Psammomys obesus (assembly GCF_907164565.1). Taxonomy (NCBI): domain Eukaryota; kingdom Metazoa; phylum Chordata; class Mammalia; order Rodentia; family Muridae; genus Psammomys; species Psammomys obesus. The sequence continues at coordinate 45,806,207 of NW_026591086.1, forward strand.
GTCGTTGACTTGATCAGAATTTCTTGTTACTATAGCTATCTGTCAGAATTAATTAATCTCCATGTCACCTTCATTCACATGCCAAAATGGCTATATATGACATATTTCAAAAAGCCATGTGTTCATCAGTAGAGCATTAGCAGGAAGGAAGTGCATTTGGTGTCAAGCAGTTACTTCTTATTTTAAGAATGGACCACTTCCTAGGAGACTTTTCTCTGTGGATTTTGCCTTTAAATATTGCCTTGCCTCTACCTTAGCATTATAAATGAAAAGGTTGTGTAAGTTGTATTTTATAACTAAATCCTCTATAATCTCTACACAGTAAAACGGGAAAGGTCAGAATTGTATTTACTGTTTTACAATTTATATAAAAAAAATAGATTGAATCCTAGCTTCCCATTTTACTTTGACAGGAAATATAGTGATAATAAATGATTCCAGAATCTTTCTTTATGCTTCACACAATAATCTGACATTAATGTCACTTTCTCATTTGCCTCTTATTTGCTAACACTTTCAAAACTACTGGTACATAAAGGTCTATTCATACACTGTTTCTATTATTACCACAAGGGATCTGCATCTTTGTGCACTCACAAAAGAAAACCTGTCCGACATATAAGAGCAATGCAGTTAATGAAATAATTGGTATAAAATGTTATACTTGCATCATGTACATTGTAAATGTTTTTGCAGACATGGTAGCTTTTAGAATGTCATGTAGGGTGTCACTATAGAGCGTTCTGCTATTTAGAATAAATGGCATGACAGATTTATTGCTTTTAGTATTTCTTCTTGATTAGTGAGGTACATATCCTTTACAATTTTTGCTATTGAAAATATTTTACTCTTAAATAGAGTGGCAATATATCATTGTGTAAAGAGGCTGGGTGCTGAAACAAGATCACTACTACTGTCAACATGAAATCCAAGTCATGCAGCCCATATCTTGATTTCATAACCTATAGTTTTCACACTTTCAAGTAGCTTCAAATGTCAATCAAATGTGATGTTATACATTAACTTTGCTCATAGCAACTTAATCCATGAAACCTGTTTTAATTTTCCTATATTTTTGAATTTTATTTATTTTTGTGTTCATAAAAGACACACTTTTCATTATACACATATGTTAAATTTCCGCCTGAAACAATTTAATTAGAAAAATATTAACATAAACATTTAAGAAAAGCTGACGCAAGAGAAAAAAAGCAGACTTCTGATTTATGCATTTATTTTGCTAGATATGGATCTTCTAGAAGGTTATTTACTCTTCTGACTATAGGTTTACTCAACTGCATAAAACAGCCTCCAAAAGACTCCACTGGTAGAGATGTCTAAGCAGAAGCTGAGACTCATAGCCAAACTTTGGGCATAGTGCAGGGAATCTTATGGAAGAAGGGGGAGAGAGAAAAACCTGGAGGGGACAAGAAAACCAAATGAGACTAATAGAACCTAAAATACTAATCCCTGGGGTCCCTGCAGAGACTGATCCCAACCAAGGACCATGCATAGAGAGGACCTAAAACCCCTGCTCGGATGTAGCCCATAGACTCAGTTTCAAGTACGTTTCCTAGTAAGGGGAACGAGGGCTATCTCTAGCATGAACTCAGTGGCAAGGGTGCAGCCTTGCCAGTCTACAGAAGAAAACAAGGGAACCAGTCCTGATGAGACCTGATAGGCTAGAGTCAGAAAGACAGGGAGGAGGCCCTCCCCTATTAGTGGACTAGAGGAGGGACATGGATAGAGATGAGCTAGGGAGAGTGGGATTGGGAAGAGATGAGGGAGAGGGCCCCAGCCAGGATACAAGGTGAATAAATTGTAATAAATAATAATAATTAATAAAAATATATTATAAAACAGCCGTTGTTGGAATACATTATTAATTGGATTAAGTGAAAACTGAATAGTTGAAGAAGGTACCTTCTAGATGTGTGTGTATATGGGATTGATTACTCATTCTTAATTATAACAACCTGACATAAATCAACAGAGCATTTTTCTCCTCAGTATACTTTTGCATATTTCCATTCTCTTTTTATTTTTCAGAAATAAACACACACAGAAATTAAGAAACTTGGAGGTCAGTTTGACCTGTTTCAGATACATCGGTTATCAAGGTTGATTAGGGAGTATATAGTGGACAGTTGTTAAGTTTGTAGCAGTCAATAAAAAGAAAGCCCTGTCATAGACACAAGTGATACACGCACATCATCACTCACTTAGACGCCAATGCTGTACATTTTCAGTGTCATTGCTATATCTCTGTGCATCAGTAGCTATTTTCTAAATCCAATGCCAAGATGTTTGAGAGAGAAAGAGATATGGAAATATCATTCATATTTCACAGAATCAAACAAAAATCAGTTTCAAAACTGATTATGAGCTTGAGTGGGTGACACACACTTTTAATCCCAGCACTTGGACAGCAGGAGACAGTAGTCATGTCTACAAAGCCAGTTCTAGAAGAGCCATGGCTGTTAGACAGAATAATCCTGTCTCAAAAAAAAAAAAAAAAAAACAGAGCAAAACAATGACAGCAAAAATTATTATGATACTGACAGACCAGTTTGTTTTTATTAAAATAAATAATTCCAAATATTCTACATGTAATAATTCATTCCCAATTGAATATATAGAATATAAAATATTCTGATCCATTTTAACCATGAATAAAAATCACGGGAGTAAAAGGGTATTATCAAAGGCTGCTTTTTCTAACACAAAGAATAATCCTTACTGTGATTCAACTTACACCAATATGCAGACTATTAAATATACTTGAAAAAGTTCTTTAGGCATAAGATAAAAATGGCTTTGATACTCTGTCACAAACCTCTCGTTCTTAAACCACTTCAAAGACGCTCTCTTCTATTTTATCTACATGATTCTCAAAAAATAACTTTTACTCTCTTTGTCCACATTTGATTCTCTCATTCACTATTCAACCCCCTGCAAACAGGCTTCTGAACTCAATATTCAACTAAAAGCTTTCTCATAATGAGGGTCAAAAAAATGTTCCTCTTTCTAAAATTGAATATGTCCTATCACTTCATTTAATGTTATTAAATCCTATTCTCTTTCTTTTTCCTAATTTTTAACTTTACTGTTTTTATGCGAACACTTACATTGTCTCATATTTAAATAATCGATATGTTACTAAATTTATTTTCTTAAATTTATTTATATTTTATTAACTACAATTTATTCACTTTGTATCCAAGCTGTAGACCCATCCCTTGTCCCTACTCAATCCAACTCTCTCTCCCTCTTCTCCTATGTCTTTCCCCAAGTCCACTGATAGGGGAGGTCCTCTTCCCCTTCCAACTGACCCCAGCTTATCAGATCTCATCAGGACTGGCTGGACAGGAGCCTACCACAGAGAGCCTCTGAAAGACTCTACCCAGCAGGGTATCAAAGCAGGTGCTGAGACTCACAGCCAAACTTTGGGCAGAGTGCAGGGAATCTTATGAAAGAAGGGGGAGATGAAAGACATGGAGGGGACAGGTGCTCCACAAAGAGATGAAAAGAACCAAAAAATCTGGGCAAAGGGTTCTTTTCTGAGACTGACACTCCAACAGAGGACCAGCATGGAGATAACCTAGAACCCCTGCATAGCTGCTCAGTGTCCAAATGAGTGTCCTAGTAAGGGAAACAGAGGCTATCTCTGACATGAACTCAGTGGCTGGCTCTTTGATTACCTCCCCCTGGTAAGGGGGAGCAACCTTACCAGGCCACAGAGAAAGACAGTGTTGCTGAATTTCTTAAATTATTTGAAAGATAGTGGGGATCAACCATGAACTCACTGGCACAGGAGACAACTTTCTGAACAGAACATCAGTTAATAAATGGTTATACTATTTTTCTCAATGTTTACTACTATTTTTTATCTGCTTTACAATCTTCAAAAGTTTATATTTCTATCAGATTTCAACTGATTTTACTGCATAGTTTGTTCCAAAGGTAGACCACTCCACTATGTTTGAGCTGGTAAAATTCTGGTAGAATTCTGCACTAACTCCTTCTTTCATATGAGGCACTCTGCCTCAGGTTTGGTTATGAGTCTTAGTATCTGCTTTGATACACTGCTAGGTAGAGTTTTTCAGAGGTGCTCTGCAGTAGGCTCCTGTCCTGTTACTTGTTTAGTCCTACGTCCAATCCCCATCCCATTTGTCTTTCTAAGTGAGGATGGATCATCTTACTTACCCCAGGTCCTCTTTCTTGTTTATCTTCTTTAGGTGTATAGATTTCATTATGTTTATATCTTATATGACAACACATGCTGGAGAGGTTGTGGAGAAACGGGAACCCTCCTCCATTGCTGGTGAGAACGTATAGTGCTACAACCACTCTGGAAATCAATCTGGCGCTTTCTCAGACAATTAGGAATAACGCTTCCTCAAGACCCAGCTATACCACTCCTAGGCATATAACCAAAATTTGCTCAAGTACACACCAAGGACATTTGCTCAACCATGCTTGTAGCAGCTTTATTTGTAATAGCCAGAAGCTAGAAACAGCCCAGATGCCCCTCAACGGAGGAATGGATACAAAAATTGTGGTACATCTACACAATGGAATACTACTCAGCAATAAAAAATGAGGAAATCATGAAATTTGCAGGCAAATGATGGGATCTAGAAAAGATCATTCTGAGTGAGGTATCCCAGGTGGAGAAACACATACATGGTATATTCTCACTTATACTTACAATCTTTTTAGTTGGGCAATTTAAAGTCATTGATTTGTGAGACTCTTTGCATCATGTAAGAACAACCAGAAGGAAAGGAAGAATTCCCTGACAAATTGGGTTTCTGTTCATTTGCAGATAGGTTTGCGATATTCATGGCAGATCTGAACCCTAAACTTTTGTTTGCGTTGCACAATCTTCCTTCAGTTTTAAAGACTTAAAAAAGATGTCTGAGACTCAGAAACATGTTGAAAGATAAAGTGAGCACCCCAGGGTTACTGATTTCTAAATACCTGGTTACAGGATTTCGGTAGACAAGTGAGGGAGACATTTTCTGTATCAAAGAGGGTATAACAAAATCTCAACTCCGTTGTCTTGTTGAATTGTTAATTTCCTACGCATCTTTATTAAACTGGTGAAGTAAAGCAGAACCCTAGAGGCTATACTCAGCTAAAAAGAATAGTGGCTGCAAAGCTTTCTGTCCTTTTAAATTACCTTCAATATTTAACAAAAAGGTGTAAGGCGGCTGTGTGGGAGTGTGCATGTGCTCTTGTGCTCATGTGTTTAAACAATAGGGAAATAACTTTGTTTGACCTTTCTGATGAGGAAATTATGGAGAATTCCTGTCCTTTGATGTTGTGCGCTTTTTCCCTGCCTACTTCCTACTGACCTTTAGTGAACAATTCTGAATTAAATTTATATTTCCTTTGGTCTCTGTGATATTTACTATTGAAATATCATTTGCTTTGTGGATCATTTTAAGAAGTTCTTTATGCACATAGCATTACTATAAATGAGCCTGGATACTGCATGAAGTCTTTTTCTCTCATCATTTTATCCCCTAGTCCAATTATTCATTTCCAATATGTATATTGGAACTGAATATATTTACACACCACACACATGCACACATACATATTCTAAGTAAAAAAAAATGCTGCTTTTAAAGATGTATTCCTTATTTTACTGCAAGTAATCATCTATAATTTTAATGCATGCCATAATGAAAAAAACACTAACAATATGTTTAAAAACTACGTTAATAAATAAAAGCTTATAATTCAGTTTTTTTTTCAATAAGATTACTGCACAGATCAGTACAATTAACAACAATTAAAAGAATTTTTTATAGTTACAAAAGCCCTAAGTTTGGGATAGGTAAAATAGAAGAACAGGTGGCTGAGGATTACAATATTCTAATTTTTATTGTTTTTTTGTTTTGTTTTGTTTGTTTTGTTTTGTTTTTATGAGAGTATTTCTCTGTGTAGCCTTTGCTGTCCTGGACTCACTTTGGAGATCAGCCTGTCCTCGAACTCACAGAGATTCCCCTGTCTTTGCCTCCCTGAATGCTAAGATTACAGGTGTGAGCCACTTCACCTGGCTCTGGCTAGTGTGTAGTAGACTGTGGTCTTATGCTATAATCTCCAATGCTATGATTAAAAAAAAAAAAACCCTTAGTATAACTGAACCCTAGCATGTCTAAAACAAGGTTCTTCCTCAAACAATTAGCTTTTGAATTATCCAACCATACCTGACTACAGAAAAAAAAAGGGGGGGGGAGGAGTTTTGTTTTCTGTTTTTGCGGCTACAGAATCCATTAAAACAGAGATCTCTGGAAATGAGAGAGAAATTAGATTTAAAGTAGGGAATTAATAGCATGCAAATGTGCTATTTTTTTTAAAAGGAAACACCTGTGCATTTCAGGTCTGTTGTCAGAGAGCTCATGATCATAGCACTGCTTAAGAAGTCCACAATAGATGACAATGCAGCTACTTCTGATGAGAACTGATAGTCTAAGATCAGAAAGAAGGAGAAGACCTCCCCTACCAGTGGACTTGGGGAGGGGCATGCATGCAGAAAGGGAAGGAAGGGTGGGATCAGGAGGGAAGGAGGGAGGGGCTTATGGGGGGATACAAAATGAATAAAGTGTAATTAATAATTAAAAAATAATAATAATTAAAAAAAGAAGTCCACAATAATCCATTCATGCTTACAGTGCTCTGTGGATGCAGTCCTACCATGTGTGATGGAAACCCATCAAGACTCAGAAAAAAATTAGGAACAAGTGATAGTTCATCAGAAGGAAAGTAACATGTATGTATGTCTCTGTTCCTTATGCTTTGTCAGCTTTCTCCTCTTAGAATGTTCTACATACTGCTAATTACTGAGGGCCCTAAGAATTTTACTTATGTGGATGGACATAACAAACTTTATCATATGACAAATTGAAACTAAGAATTCTTTAGTTGTGAAGGCTATTACCAGTGGATCCATCTGTACAATCCTGCCATGCCTACTACTCAAGGAACATTATGGAAGAGGGGTCAGAAAGAGTGTAAAAGTCAGATGTTCAGGGAGATTGGTGTGAAAATGTGTTTTCTAGCAACATCAGAGACCACACTGATATTGTCTCATCAACACGAGTGCCCAACTTAGAACTGAAAAAGGACGAGGATATGGATGTTAAATCGTATGTGGAAAAGATCTTGAGGCCTCATTCTTACACAATAAACAGCTGAAAAATGCTGAGATCAGGAAATGTGATTTCCTCCAGGTTAGAGCATACCAGCTCTTTGTCCTCTACCAAATGGTTAACCCTGTAAATATGCATATGCAGTTAACATAATATCAACTCATCAGATCGATCACATTTAGGAATGTTTATGTATATACATGTGCATAAGGCATGAACAATTAGTTGAAAAAGGCCTTAAATTTGAAATAAAATGGTAGGGTTTATACTGCATAATGGTAAGAGAGGAATATTGCCATTGAAGTATAACTGCCAAAATAAATGAATAAATATTGCATATTACAATTACATGTTATTTATGAAAAATATATTTTTTATTTTTTCTCTGCCCCATTCCCTTTTTGTAACCCTGTTCTTATAGATACCTCTGGCAAAAGTCTCCCTCATATCTACAATAAACCCAGTCTCCTCGACCAGACGTAGGTGCTGTCATATCCTATCTATCTATCTATCTATCTATCTATCTATCTATCTATCTATCCATCCATCCATCCATCTATCTATCTATCTATCTATCTATCTATCTATCTATCTATCTATCTATTTACTTATTTATTATATTTAAGAAGAAAAATCTGTTTAGAACAAGATAATTGGTGGAAATTTTTTAAATTATTATTATTTATAGTTATTTACTTTGTATCCTAGTTGTAGTCCTCTCCCTGGTCTCCCACTGGTCCGAGCCTCCCTCCCTCTTCCTCCTCAAAACCTCTCTCCTAGTCTTCAAACATAACATATTTCAAATTTTGGCTTCACAGTTGTTTTTCATACAGCTGTTGTGTACATGATCATTTTTATTGGTTCTCATCAATCTAGTGGGAAAAAGAATTGTCTAGGTGGCACGCCTCCAGGCACACCTGGTAGAGATTAAGTTAGATTAAGTCAGCCTCTGTCTGCAATAGTGATTAATTATATCATTTATCTTAATTAAGGTGGGAAGATACACCCTAGGAGTTGGTGGCACAGTTCCATAGGCTGGGGTCCTAGACTTCAGGGATAGAAGAAAGGCAGATAAAAGCCAGTAATCATTTTTCTTTTCTTTCTTGTGGTACATGCAAAGTAAATCACTGCTTCCAGGTGTGGTCTCCTTGAATAGCCAGTAATGAACAGTACACTAGAGCTGTGAGACAAAATAGGGCTTCCTTTCTAAAACTCTGTGTGTGTTCAAGGATTTTGTCTCAGCAATGAGAAATGAAACTTAGGGCACAACATGACATTGGGCACGACTTGTTGAAAGCATTTAATCTCAATTCTATGTTTGTAAGATGGAGTCATTCAGCCACGATGATAGATAATTCAATTCAATGTAACTCGGTCATCAAGAGACCTTATTCTTTGTTGTTGTTCTAATTTGCTCCAATTACTTGATTGAGAATATTCTTTTAATAAATATTCTGTTATTGTTAATTTATGTCTTCCTAGCCAATATTAACTGTGCAAAAGTGATAAGATTAACCATGACATTCTCTCTTGTCTTTACCTTGTGCGTTAACCATGTTCATATTTTTCTTGCTACCCTTCTTTTCTCTTCTCTCATATTTCTCAAGTCAAATATTCTCCCTACTGTTTTCATCTGTGTTATTATTTTTTAAATCTATATTATTTCTGTATATCAAAAACATGTTTATGTTTTGGGGTATTGATATTTTTCCTTACGGTATGATTCATCAATTTCAAAAAAAATAACATAGCTCATTTTTAATGTCTATTATCTTTTAGTGAATCTATCCCATGGATTTTTTTATTTTATCATTTGCTTAAAAAAACATTTTAAGACATTAAAAATTTCTGAAATTTTGATATTCCTCTTTTGAAATTCTCTTTTTAGCTCTGTACTCTGTTTTTAATTAGATTGCATGTTTTTTTGTGTTTAATTTCTTGAATTTTTTATATATTTTAGATATTAGCCCTTTGTCAAATGTAGGGTTGGTGAAGATCTTTTTACAGTCTGTAGGATTTAGTTTTGTTCTATTGGCAATGTCCTTTTCCTTACAAAAGCTTTTCAATTTCATGAGGTCCCATTTATTAATTGTTAACCTTAGACCCTGATCTGTGGTGTTCTGTTGAGGAAGTTGTCTAATGTGCCAATGAGTTCAAGCCTCTTCCCCACTTTCTCTCCTAATAAATTTAGTGTTTATGATTTTATGTCGAAGTCTTTGATCCACTTGTATTTGAGTTTGTGAGAATCACTTAAGGAAATGCTCAGTCTCCTTAGTCATCAGGGAAATGCAAACCAAAACAATTCTGAGATTCCATATTATACACATCAGACTGGCTAAGATAAAAATCCCAAGTGACAGCACATGCTAGCAAGGATGTTGGAGAAAGGAAAACACTCCTCCATTACAGATGGGAGTGCAAACTATTGCAACCACTCTGAAAATCAATCTGGCACTCTATCAGAAAAAAAAAAAATGGGAATAGCTCTACCACAAGACCAAGCTATACCACTCCTAGGTACATACCCAAAAGATGTAAAACAAGGACAATTGTTCAACTATGTTCATAGCAGCTTTATTTATAATAGCCAGAATCTGGAAACAACTTACATGTTCTTCAGCCAAAGAATGGATGAAGAAGTTGTTGTGCATAATGGAATGCTGCTCAGCTACTAAAAACATGAAACACAGGAATACATGTAATTTGCAGGCAAATGGATAGAACTAGAAAAGATCATCCTGTGTGAGGAAACCCAGACCCAGAAAGACACTTGCGGTATGTAATCACTCATAAGTAGATTTTAACCATATAATACAGGATAACCATACTACAACTCGCAGATCCAAAGAAGATAAGAGACAAGGCAGTCCCAAGGAGGGAAGCTTAATTTCCACTCAGAAGTGGAAAGATAATAAAGGCAATATGTTAGAAAAGAGAGCAGGGTAGGAGAAGGAGTACAGAAAGAAATGAGGGTAGATTTCAGATTTGCAGAGAGCTGGGATAGGAAGACAGAGGTCTTGCAGGGAGAAAAGAAAACATGAGAAGGGACTTCTCTGTGACAAGCTGGAGATCTATTACAGGGTAGGTTCTTGGAAGGATATGAGGATGACCCTAGCTGAGACTCCTAGTAACAAGGATGGTAGAGAATGAAGAGGCTACCCTCTAACTAAGCAAGACTCTTAGTAGGCAGGGGTGGGGGGAGACACCAACCCACCCACATAAACTTTCACCCTGAAATAGAGACAGACACAAAAATAAGGCAGAGATTGATGGAATGACCAACCAACGACTGGCTCAAACTGAGACTCACCCCATGGGAAACAGCCAACCCTTGACACTGTTAGCCATACCATGCTATGCTTGCAGACATAGCTGTCCTCTTGTTGTCTCCACCCAGCACCTGATAGAAACAGATGCAAATATCTACAACCAAACATTGGGTAGAGTGTAGGAAGACTTGTGGAAGAGTAGGGGGAAGGAGAGAAGGAACAAAAGGGGAAAGAAACTCTACAAGACCAAAAGAGGCAACTAACAAGGGCCCAGAGTGTCTTCTGGAGATGGAAACACCAAACAACGACCATGCATGGACTGGTCCTAGGCCCCCTACACAGATATAGCTGATGGACAGCTTAGCCCTCATATGTGTTTCCTAGTAGGAGGAGTAGGGGCTGTCTCTGACATGGACTCTGTTGCATGCTTTTAGATCACTTTCCCCTGGAGGGGCTGCCAGGCCAGGCCACAGAAGAGGATGTGCTCAGTCCTGATACAACTTGATATACTGGGGTGGGTGTATGGGGGTGTGTGGGAGAGCTCCCCTTCTCTGAGGACTAGGGGAGGACTAGGGAAGGAAGCTTGCTCTTTCCTGGGCTCCATTTTCAGGCCCAAAGCTCTGCCTAACTTAATCAGCAGTCCTGCATCAGGATCATTTCGCCAAAACCGAAGACAGACACATGTATAAAGGCCAACTTATGAACATAATCAACAAGATCCGGGAAAACACAGCAGCACCAGAGCCCAGCTATACTTCTTCAGCATCTGTCTATCCCAACACAGATGAAGCACGAGCAGATGGCCTTGAATCCAACTTTACAAAGATGATAGAGGCCTTTAAAGAAGAAATGAATAAATCTCTTAAAGAAATACAATCAACCAGTTAGAGGCCTTCAAAGAGAGAACTAATAAATCCTTTAAACATTACAGAAAAGTTTGTTTTCTCTCATCTGGACTCTTCCAGATGCCCCTGGCTGTTCTCTCTCTTATATCTACAGTAAAAACCTTTCCCTTAACAGAAAAAAAAACAAAAAAAAAAAAAACAAAAACAGGAAAACTTAATTAAGCAGGTGAAAGAAATGAATAAAACTGTTCAAGACCTAAAAATGGAAGTAGAAGTAATAAAAATAAAAAAAAAAAAAACAGAATATGAGGGAATCTTGGAGATGGGAAACTGAGAAAAGAGAACAAGAAAAACAGATTCAGACATCACCAACAGAATTCAAGATCTGGAAGAGAGAATCTCAAGCATAGAAGATATAACAGAATAAATTGATACACCAATTAAAGAAAATGTTAAATCTAAAAAATTCCTAATACAAAACATCCATAACATCTGAAATACTATTAAAAGACATAACCTAAGAAAAATAAGAATAGAAGAATGTAGAGTCCCAACTCCAAGGACGAAAAAATATTTTCAACAAAAGCATAGAAGAAAATTTCCCCAATCTAAAGAAACAATAAAGTATTCTGTTAATCATTGTGTTAGATTTTTGAAGGGGACTGCACTAAATCTATATATTCCTTTTGGTAAGATGACCAATTTTGCTCTATTAATCCTACCTATCCATGAACATGAAGGATCTTTCTATCTTCTGATATTTTCTTCAACTATTTTCTTCATAGACTTGAATTTCTTGTCATATAAGTCTTTCACTTGCCTTGTTAGAGTAACACTAATATATTTTACGTTAGTTGTGACTATTGTAAAGAGTGTTGTTTCCCTAAATTCTTTCTCAATCAACCTGTTTATTGTTTGCATAAAGGATGGCTGCTGATTTTTTTAAGTTAATTTTGTATTCTGCCATTTTGCTGAAGATGTTTATCAGCTGTAGGGGTTCTCTGCTAGAATTTTTGCGGTAACTTATGTGTATATATTAGTTCCTATTATTTTAGATAGAGCAATACAAAAGAATAAACAACACCAATTATATTGGACCAGAAAAGAAAATCCTTCATCCATTTAATAAAACATTAAATCCACAGAAAAAAATAAAGAATATTAAAGGTTGAAAAGGAAAAAGGCCAAGTAAATTATAAATGCAGACCTATCAGAATTATACCCAGCAGTGGACTAGAAGAGCAGGAGATGGGGAAGAGGGAGAGAGAGAGGGACCAGGAGGAGATGAAGGCGAAGACTACAACCAGAATGCAAAGTAAATAAATTGTAAATAATAATAATAACCATAATAGAAAGGTATTATAAAACTTTAAAGGATATGAGTGCTTTGTTGCAACAACACACCTAATTTATTCTGTTTGGAACTATTGTAAGATAAATAATATAATATAATAAAATAAAATAAAATAAAATAAAATAAAATAATAAAATAAAATAAAATAAAAATTATACTTACGCCCAATTTATCAACAGAGCCTCTAAAAGCTATAAGGGCTTGGACTAATGTTTTACAGTCTCTAAGAGACCACAGTTGCCAACATAGATTATTATATACAGGAAAACTCTCAATCACCGTAGATGGAGAAAACTAGATATTCAATAATATTGTCAAAATTTAAATAGTATCTAACCACAAATCCAGCCCTACAAAAAATTATGGAAGAAAGATCCAATCCAAGGAGACTAACTATATCCAAGAAAATACAGTAAATATACAATTCAACAACAGGAAAATCAAAAGAAGGGAAGTATACAGAAACTAACCACCAACATCAAAATAATTTGTCTTGTCTCCAAGAAGTGTAGGAATAAGATGCAGCAGATATCAAGGAAATGGCAAAACAATGACTGGCCCAACTTGAGACCCTCCCAATGAGAGAGTGCTAACTCCTCTCACAATTGATGATATACTGTTATGATGGTTGACAGGAACCCAGTGTCTTCTGAGAGTCTTCATCCAGCAGCTCATAGAAACAGATGCAGAGACACACAGCTGAAAAATAGGCTGAACTCTGGAAGAGTCAGAAGAAGCATTTAGGGAGACAGAGGGTCAAGGACACCACAAAAAGACCTACAGAGTCAACTAACCTGAACCCATGGGTGCTCCCAGAGACTGAAGCACTAACAAAAGAACATGCATGGACTGGACCTAAACCCCTACACATATGTAGCAGATGTTCAGTGTGTTCATAATGTGGATTGCCTAACAATGGTAGTAGTGGGTGTCTCTGACTCTGTGCCTGCCACTGGATCTCTATCCCTATCTGGGCTACCTTGTCAGGCCCCAGTGGGAGAGGAAGCAATTGGTCCTGTTATGACTTGAGGGGAATGGGTAGGTTGATTCTCTTTGGGGACCTCCCCTTCTGTGAGAAAAAGGAAAGGGGAATGAGGAGAGGGATGTGAGGGTGGGGCTGGGAGGAGAGGTGGGAAGAAGCCAAGGCAAGCTGTAAAGAGATTAAATTAATAAGTGGAAAAAATGAATATGCAAAGAAAGAGAGAGAAAGGAAGAACAAAAGAAAGTTTTTTAACAGTATGTATTACTATAGATTCAAATCAAAATAAAATTATACTGATAATCTTATGTCATAGCAATATGTAGTATATTTTTATAAAAATTTACTATTACAAAGTGTTTGTACATTTTTAAATAGATATGTAGTCAATTAATTCCATAACTAGCTTTCTTTTTCTTTTTAGTAGTCCAGAGATTAGTCAGTTTTTCTAGCTGTTAAATGTATCTTTCTGGTGACAAAAGAATGATACTCCAACCAAGGACCATGCATGGAGATAACCTAAGACTCCTGCACAGATGTAGCCCATGGCAGTTCAGTATCCAAGTGGGTTCCATTGTAATAGGAACAGGGACTTTCTCTGACATGAACTGATTGGTCTGCTCTTTAATTACCTCCTCCTAAGGGGGATGCAGCATTACCAGGCCACAGAAGAAGACAATGCAGCTACTCCTGAAGAGACCTAATTGACTAGGATCAGAAGGAAGGAAAAGACCTCCCCTATCAGTGGACTTGGGGAGGGGCATGCATGCAGAGGGTGGAGGAAGGAAGGGATTGGGATGGGAGGAGGGAGGGAACCAAAAGGGGGATACAAACTGAATAAAGTGTAACTAATAAAGAATTTAAAAAAAGAATGAAGAATTTACACAGGAATAAATTACTCTTAGGGGGATGAGTTCTAAGCCTACACCAAAGCATAGATGAGACAGGCTATGTTGAGAGGAACGAATGTCTTTCCTTCCATTTAAGAGTATATCAGCAGCACCACTGTCTTTAACATGCTCTTTTGTTTTCTTCTTTCTTTCTTTCTTTCTTTCTTTCTTTCTTTCTTTCTTTCTTTCTTTCTTTCTTTCTTCCTTCCTTCCTTCCTTCCTTCCTTCCTTCCTTCCTTTCTTTCTTTCTTTCTTTCCTTCTTTCTCTTTCTTTCTCTTCCTTCTCTCCTTTTTTTCCTTTCTCTTTCTTTCTATCTTCTTTTTTTCTTTAAATAAAACTAAAAGTTAGTGCATATGACAATATGAGTGGCCCTGGGAGATGTCGAGAGAGGAAATGGATATTATGACATTATATTCTACAAAGTTCTCAAAATAATAAAATATTAGGGAAATAAAAGAGGAGTCATCCCTGGATGTGCATATGGAGTCAAAGATACGTTGATATATAGTGAAGGATGTGCATGTTAGGGACAAAAATATGTTGATTTATAGTGAAGAGTAAACCATACACATACTTCCAAGTACAGGGAGGAAGAAAATAACAATAAAAAACTTTCTCTTAATAAAAGAAAAGAAAACAAAAAAGACAGAGCAGGATTTTAAAAGATGAGAAGGCAAGAGATAAATGTTAAATGAGAGAAAACTTGAATAAACTGTTTTCTTGTATTTGAATCTTAACAAGTGATTCTCAAAGTATACTTACCATGGAAATATTTTATTAAGAAATCTAAACTAAATGGGCAGGCTCTTTGACCTTCCCACCTCCCAAGGGAGGAGCAGTCCTGCTAGGCCACAGAGAAGGACTTTGTAACCAGTTCTGAAGATACCTGATAAAACAGGATCAGATGAAAGGGGAGGAGGCCCTCTCCAATCAGTGGACTTGGAAAGGGGCAGAGAGGAGATGAGGGTAGGAAGGAGGGTTTGGGAGGGAATGAGGGAGCAGATACAGCTGGGATACAGAGTTAATAAAATGTAACTAATAATAAAAAATAAATAAATGAATAAAAGAAACAAAAAATGTTGTTATCAACAAGGAAGAAAGCTCATAGCAAAAATGAATGCTTTATTTTTTTTATGGAATTGGCAACGCTAGACATAATCAAGTTCTTACTAACCACTATGAAACTTTTTACCTCTGCACATTCCCAGTGCAAGACTATGATTTCAGCCCATTTCCTCAACACAGTCTGTTAATTCCAGGACTGTGAGAAACAGCAAATACTTATTATCTTTGATCTTACTTTCTTACATCCAGACTAGACTTTCACATTTCACCAAAAGTGATACCTCAAATCAAAGAATACCTAAGAGAATCTAAATATCCATTCAATAACTTTTAATGAAAAAGGAGGCTTGAATTTGAATATAGCGTAAAGTGGTATATGTGAGGGTTTTGAGGGAGTATATCTTATATAAAACGAGAGAGAGAATATAAATTCCAAAAGAAATTTAAGTCTTTAAATCTAAGGAGCTTCATTTTTCTCAATGAATTCTTCTGTGGCTGCTAGTTTAAAACAAAAACAAAACAAAACAAAAAACCTTCTTTTATTTTGCATTTCTTATCTTTTTCTCCCTACACCACCTTAATCCCTTCCAACACCCCAACAGCAGGTAGAAGAAAGTGTTAGTGGGAAATGGGGCACAGTTCTTAGTCACTTCCTGCTGTTAGGTCATGGAGTTCCTTGGAGCCAGTCCAGTCCTCTTTTCAGTAGATCTTTAACTTCTTGTGTCACAACAGCAACTAGAAGCAGCAAGGGAGAGGCAGGAGCAGCCTTGTTCTTTCTGCTTGCTCCACTCTGTGTTCTGACATTCTCTCTCCAGAGTCCTCAGATTTAAACTATCTGCTGCTGAAAAAGAGCTCCTCTCAGAGCCAGCACAAAGCAAATAGTCTGCTGCTGTGGGCAATCTGAATCAGTCCACATCCCACACCCGAGACCAAAACAAAAACAGGTTTATATACACAAAAATCTTCAAACCATATGTGACTAGTACCTGATAGTATGACAGGGTAGGAGCAGGAATAAAATCAATAGTAGGTGGTCCAGGGCATATGAGCAAACCACCAAGATTTATCCATTAAATGTCAAAGACTGAGTTTAATCATTCTTACAAAGAGGTTAGCCTTTAATCAAACAAGGAAAGATAGATACTGGGAGAATTTCAGTGAAAGATGAAATCTTACCATTTCATTTTTATTTAGCCATTTTACATTTTAAGCTTATAACATAATTAAATTTTCCTCTTCCCTGTCATCCCTCCAAATCCTCTCATTTTACTTTTGGAAGTATATTGCAAAAGCAATGGCAAGAACACAAAGGTTGGTTGGAATATTATTTGTTTTATTTAAACTATATCTCACATTTTGAACTAAACAGTAACAATGAATATAAAAAATATTGGATTGATGTTAATTTTAAATGTAAAGAAAATAAAATTCACATATAGATATGCAGGATATCATGAAAAAATAAAACACGATGAAAAGTTCTTTACCAACATTGAAATGACCAAATAGAGATGGATTTTCTAATAACTAATACGGAAAACAAGAATAATATCCTTCAGTGTGGAGCATATAAAAAGCTCAGTGTTTATTGCATTATTCTGGAAATATCTACAAGGCATTTAACAAGAAACATCAACTAGACACTCATTAGTTTTTAAATTTAAGAAGGCATTTAAAAGGGCAGTTTTTAATTTGTAACTCTAAGGCGGGTGACACAGGTGTAGAACAGTGATGTGAGGAACTGGGTGCAATTTCTTGCATCACACATATAGTAAATAATGTAGAAATTAGTAACAATGTTGTGTTTTGTTAATTGGTAACAATAAATAAGTTATAAGGGCATGTGAAAATTCACACAAGGTAGCGTTAAATTCACCACAATGCTATGAACACCATAGTTGAAAATCATTCATTTCCCAGGTGACTGCATATGTCACAAATACAATGATCTTTTGTACTTACCCTAATTTACGAGTGGTTTCATCTTCTCATGCTACCATAGCTGAAAATTTGTATAATATATCTTTGTAATCGTTTAGAAATACGCAGTTTGCTATTTCGCTACACTGAGCTGATACACACTGATGTCATTTTAATGTACTTTGCCACCTAGAGCATTTCCAAAATGAATAAAATTAAAACAAAGTATAAATTAGAACCCAATGCATGCTTAAAAACTGTACAACTCTTTTTCCAGAGAACACAATAAATTTTCCAAACAACTGGAAACAGACTCTTTGGTGTGACAGTTTCTGTGTATTTAAACAGCATGACACACAATTGATGCCGTTTGGCTATAATATGTCATCTCGGTTGTAAGGGAGTAATTGTCATCAAACTGTACTAAAAATGCAGAATAAAAAGCAGTCATTTTACTTGTCAGGCTGTCCATGAATTATCACAACCTATGATTAATGTTTGGTGAGGTATTTACATCAAACCAGTAGAGTTAGGATGTGTAATGACCAATGTATTTATGAATAATGATTTTTATTCTTCAGGCTCACAAGAAATTGCAACAAGCTGAGGTGATTTGTAAAAAAAATACATAAAGGTATGCAGATAATGAAAATGTCAATTATAGCTTCATGTTATATAATAATTGCTTTATTATTTACATGTATTTCAACTATAGCTTAACAAGTGCCTCTGAATACCTTATTTAATTTTCTGTTCCCATTTTTAATGTCTTCTCAAAAAATGTCAAATAGTCTAAGGGGAAACTTTATATGTAAATTTCTGTTATAGAATACAAAAAGAAATGTAATTTTAAAAGGTGAAAAATTACCAGCTAATAACAACAAAAAGGGGATTTGGTAGGTTAATTTGAAAAGAGTGTGAATGGTTGGTTGTGTTTGGAGAGAAAAATCAAGAAAGCTAGGAAACATTTGTATTGGAGTTTATGGTTAATAGGTTATTTACAGATTACAGCTGGCAAGATGTGACCCTTGACAGCATTCTTCTGTGTTTGTCTAAGGTGGATCATTTTCTCCAGAATTTAATTCCACTTAATTCTTTGACTACAAAGAACCACTAAGAAGTTGTGCGTACGTGTATATGTGTCTGTGAGTGTGTCCTTGTCTCTGTGTCTCTTTGTACACCTCTGTATATGTATCTATTTGTGTGTGTGTGTGTGTGTGTGTGTGTGTGTGCATGGGTGTATGTGTGTGTGAATGTCTGAGTGAGTGCGATTTTAAAAGGTGAGGTTAACAAGAACTTGACAAGGTATTACTGTCACGGAAGGGTTCGACCCATTGCAGCACATGCAGTGTGTGGATCCGAAGACTTACCCCTGGACTTCATCATCTCTCTGCACCTGCCACATCTCTATTCCAGCATCTCAGACTCCTGGGTTAGGTGCAGAGGTCCATGATGTCTCCGTCTTCTGAGGTCTGTCATCATAGTTGAAATCTCATAGTTGTTGACGGGGAGGCTAGCAAGCCTCCTAGTTTATATTCACAGCTCTAAAAGACCAGGCTCAGTGTGTAAATATTTGTAGAATTCAGAGTTCAATTACAGAAGAATCATTAAAAATTGTATGTAAACTATAAGGATTTGTTTGGAGACATGGGGTTCAAGAGACCATTTGTAATTGTGAATTTCATAATTAGAGATAGTCTGATCTGAAACGAAACACATAAAGATCACTGTTCTTATAACAGGAAAAATAGAAAAATGAAATGGCTCTCTTAAGCATGTCATCAGCCTCTGCCCATAGCTACCGATACTGCATAACTTTATTATGCTTATGTCACTATTCCTTACAGCATGCTGTTAGAACTTCGTAAGAATATATTTATCTTATTTTTCTATGCTCAGAATATAGCTCAATGTTTCAAACAATGAAGGTTTTTAATAGACACAAGTTTGAGGAATTATTAGAAAACCCAAAATGTATCTGCCATTGTTTTTAAAACCTGCTTTTGATGTTCCTGTTTCCGTGTTTTATGAAGTTATTTTTTAAACTTATTATCACACACTCAATTTAGTTTTAAATAGGCAATTTTTTTTCTGTTAGAAGAGAAACAGTTTTACAATATAACTATTTTTTTTGAAATTTCCTTCATATTCCAAACCACTTAAACTATCTGCCCTTGTCAAGAATAAACAGAGTAGTTATTAATTTTTCTTCTTAATTTGAAACATTCTTATCAATCATCATAAAATATTTTGACAACTCAATGTAATTTTGCATAACTTCTAAATAATCATACATTATCAACCTGAAAGTATTTCTCACAGATATACCACTGATATTTAAGTTATTTACTTTTCAATTGAAATTATTAAATAATACTTTTAATGTTTTTTTGCAAATAATGCCTATTACTCAAAGATATAAAGATATAATTAAGCAGTAAAATAATTTGTAATTATTTTATAAGAGTGCATCTTCACAATGTAGATTTGATTTCATATATTTCTCTACTGTGTATTAGGGACAGAGTGGTTTGGGTGCAGCAAACAGTAAGATTTGTCTCAGAATGTCACTTATTTAGAAGTTGAGTGAAAAATTCAATTGGAATTGAAATTCTAAATGAAAAACCAGTGTGCAATTAGAAAATGAAAGAGAGAAATTTGCTTCTAATTTTTTTCAGTTAGTTTGCAGCTGAAATTATGCCAGCCTTTGGACTCTCACATAAAAATAGTTATGAGCAATAACCAGAATCTGCTAGGAGAAAAATTTCCATAATAACAGTAGAATAAGTATGCTTGTCATCAACAATATTGCAAAACTGTTGCACAGAGAGTACAAAAATATTCATTAATGTAAGTGTATACAGTTTTATTTTCTACTATACCATAGCTTCCCAATTACTTAGTCATGGGTTAAATACATTTACATATACAATTTTCTCTTCAATTCAGGTGTCTCTGTCTATTAGCAAGTGCTTTATAGATGATAAATTAAAATAATGCATAAATTTTATGTTAAATGATATTACAATTACTATTAAAAATATAAAAGTCAAATCTAGCAGTACCATAAGAAGCACACTTCCCTCTGAAAAGTGAATGAATTTCACCTTTCCATAAACAGTTTTCAAATATATCTCTGTGGTGTGCATTCATGGTGCTAACAATGACCCCAAAACAGCGCTAAGTCTGCTTCATTTGTCTACTAGCAGAGAGTTTTAAAATGATCATTTTTCTACCATCTTCTAGCAAAAGCTATCTCATTGCTCAGAATTTTATGCTCCACTCACTTTTAAGAATTAAGCCTGAGACTGATATTCCAAACAAGGACCATTCATGGAGATAATCTAGAACCCCTGTACAGATGTAGCCCATGCCAGCTCAGTGTCCAAGAGGGTTCCCCAATAATAGGGACAGGGACCATCTCTGACATAAACTCGTAGGCTGGCCCTTTGATCACCTCCCCCTTAGAGGGGAGCAGCCTTACCAGTCCACAGAGAAAGGCAATTAAGTCAGTCCTGAGGAGACCTGATAGACTATGGTCAGATGGAAGGGGAGGAGGACCTCTCCTATCATTGGACTGATGGAGGGGCATAGGAGAAGAAGAGGAACGGAGGGTGGAATTGGGAGGGGATAGGGGAGGAGGCTACAGCAGGGATACAAAGTGAATAAACTTTAATTAAAAATAAAATTTATAAAAAAAGAATTAAGCACAAATTAACTCTTTGATTGATTAAAAAATTTCTCTTTCAGTTATGCCCATATACGAATAACAAATGTGGTGGTTTTGTTCATTATTTTTTGACATCTGTTTATGGCATTGGTAATTAAGCTTCTTAAATAGCCAGTGTTCTCTCAATTATTTATTCTTTTGTTTAATTAAAAAAATTATTCTACAGACATGAATAGAAGATAAAGTTAGTATTCATTCAAGCTGCAGAGCCACTCTGCTGCTTCTCTAAAATCAAGACGATGACCTTGAGAAAAATAACAAATAATTTTAATAAATATAATAAAATAAATTTAATAAAATTAATCAAATAATTAATTTGGAATATAATTCCCCTTCATTTCTGAGTTTAAACTTTAATTCTCAGTTGAATGCTTAGTTGCATTCATATCATATCTACTGAAAATTAAAAAAAGATAAATTAAAAAAAAATCCTACAAATAATGTAAAGAAGTTACCAAGTTTACTTGGCCTTCAAAACGACTGCATTTTTTTTTGTCAAAGCCATCCACCTTGGCTCTACTATTTTAATACATTCATCTATAAAACATTCATCTATATGTCTAACCATATATGTTTTTCTTGGTGAAGAATAGAGATTAATTTTAAAGCTCCAGTGAATTGCTCTGTCTGTCTGTGTGTCTTCTTCTCTCTCTTCTTTTCACATTTCCTCTCCCCTTTGTCTGTATGTATCATAAAATTATTACAATGAAAGCTAGCTTCAGCTACAACTACTGACATGTATGCACTCATTGTTCGTTACATATACTGCATTATGTATCCATACATTCATTTCTGGAAAATGTAAGCCTTCTTTGAGAATCTCATAACACCTGTGAGGCTTCTTTCTTATAGGGATTAAACTTCATTAATGTTTGGTGTGAGATACTAATTATTCTCAAAATCAAGAAAAGTAGAATTCTTCTTCCAAATATCTCTGTCTTTTAGATTACCTATGACTCTGCCTGCACAAATTGATGACTTACTCTTCTCTATTGGAAAAATAACATGTCATTAAAATATGTTTGACATTTATGGGGGAAAAGGTGAAACAATTCTGCAATCTATTCAAGAGAAAATAAGACTGATGGATTATGGGAAATTATTAGTTTGAATTGGCCATATTAGATTCATTTAGAACTTTAAGGGATTGTGAAGCTTGAGTTTAGATCTATAGCACTGTGGGCACCTTTAAAATATGGTCTCTCATTAGGAGTATACATCTTAGTATATTTATACTGTGTTATATTTCTAATATCCACTTATAAGTGAGTTTATACCATGTGTGTCTTTCTGCTTCTGAGATACTTCACAAATCTGTACACCTAAAGAAGCTAAGCAAGAAGGAGGACCCCTGGTAAATTGATTGATCCTCACTCAGAAAGGTAAATGGGATGGACATCAGAAGAGGAAAAAAAACAGAGAACAGGGTAGGAGTCTATCACAGAGGGCCTCTGAAAGACTCTACCCATCATGGCATCAAATCAGGTGCTGAGACCCATAGCCAAAATTTGGGCAGAGTAGAATGAATGTTATGAAAAAAAGGGGAAATAGTAAGACCTGGAGAGGAGAGGAGCTCTACAAGGAGAGCAACAGAACCAAAAAAAAAAAAAAAAAATCTGGGCATAGGGTCTTTTCTGAGACTGATACACCAACCAAGGACCATTCATAGACGTAACCTAGAACCCCTGCATGGATATAGACCATGGCAACTCAGTCTCCATGTGGATTCCCTAATAATGGAAACAGGGACTGTCTCTGACATGAACTCAGTGGCTGCTTCTTTGATCACCTCCCCCTGAGTGAGGAGCAGCCTTACCAGGCCACAGAGGAAGACAATGCAACCAGTCGAGATGAGACCTGATATGCTAAGGTCAGAGAGAAGGAGAGGAGGACCTCCCATATCAGTGGACTTGGGTAGGGACATGGGAGGAGAGGAAGGAAGAAGGGTGGGATAGGTAGGGAATGAGGGAAGGAACTATAGCTGCAATACAAAGTGACTAAACTGTAATCAATAGAAAATAAATTAATTAAAAAATGATCTTTTAATGAGCCAGCCACTGAGTTTATGTTACAGACAGTCACTGTTCCCATTACTAGGGAACACACTTGGAGACTGAGTTGCCATGGGCTAGTTCTGTGCAGGGGTTCTAGGTTATCTCCGTGCTGGTCCTTGGTTGGAGTATCAGTCTCAGAAAAGACTCCTTTGCTCAGATTTTTTGGTTCTCTTGCTCTCATTCTGGAGCTCCTGTCCTCTCCAGGTCTTATTATCTCCCACTTCTTTCATAAGATTCCATGCACTCTGCCCTAAGTTTGGCTATGAGTCTCAGCATCTGTTTCGATACCCTGTGGGGTAGAGTCTTTCAGAGGCCTTCTGTGATAGGCTCCTGTCCTGCACCCTGTTTTCTCCCTCTTCTGATGTCTGTCCAGTTTTCCTTTCTGAGTAAGAATTGATCACTTTACCAAGGGTCCTCCTTCTTGCTTATCTTCTTTAGGTGTACAGAGGTTAGTATGTTTATCCTATATTATATTTCTAATATCCACTTATAATTGAGTACAAAATTTATTACAAGGAAATCTTCCTTTCTTAAAAAAATCAGTTGTTCACCCAGTTTTAATAGTTTGCTTGTGTGAGCAATGTCACTGTTTTATTCAGTTACTCACAAAATCTGAGACTCTTCACAATTTCAAGGTTCAGTCTTACATTGTACAATAAGATTTTTTAGCAATATAGTTGTGAAGAATATTAATCATCTGATATGACCTATGGTATATATTAAATAATAAAATATTTTATTACATCAATAATAATAGATTAATAAAATGCTTAGCATGTCATAAATGTTACTTCTCTGATTTTTAAAAGACAAAGTATACAGTGTTATGAATGGTACATTGTAGAATTACTATTTTTCTTATAATTTTTATAGAAATTGAAAGCTATATGTCATTATAGACTGTTAAGAATTATGTACATTTAGGTTTTAACAATTCAAATTTTTTCTACTTAACAAAAGTAGTTATATTAAGTAGTGCATTGTATCAACTAGCAAGAAACATGAGTGTTTGTTATTTGCTATATTTACTCATGCATCTTATAGAAAATGTATTCAACTTGAAATTTTAGTTTGTAAAATAATGTTTGCTATATGTTTTAGTGGTCCCGCAAGTTGATCACGGTACTAAACCCTCCTGGCCTACCACGCCCATCATCAATAGTAGCCCAGGGCATTGCTGCCTGTGATCATACTCACGTCACAAAACTGTAAAACAATATCCATCAAATATTCCAGCAGAAATCTAGTATTAGTTGTGTTTTTCATGGGACATAATTTTCTCAAGAAGACAAGCAAGACTGTTTAGTTTTGAGTAAACCCCTTTGTGATGCTTGCTACAGAATGTTTAGTAACCAAATATTTTTTCAACCCTTTTTTCCTAAAAAAGTTATGCTTCTTTCCATAGACTAATTCCACTGTCAGCCTGAGTCAGAGACTCTCCTTTTCCAGAGAGAGAGATGGTTAATGTCAACACTCATTATGGTCAAACTGCCAAGAATAGCTGAATGCTGAGCACTTCTGTGGGGTCAAAGTAATGAGAATAGTCCAGTGTTGTGCCATTGGTTTCATATCACCTCTTCCCAAAGACCACAGAATATCATAGAAAATGCCAAGAACTGAATGTAAATGACAGTGGATAGAGAGAAGTAACTTTACACCCTATCATCCAAATATGACACAGGCATTACAGTCATGAATGTGCTGAAAGGATGGACACCTGCAAAGATCTGGCCTCTCAACATTCCATCGTAGACAAAGAAGGACTCATGAAGCCCTACTCTTTCCTGATGTGTTGACTGTCAAAGGCTGAGGCTTGATTGGGTGTTATTTTCTTCAACAGCATATTCACAAGGGACTACTCGGGAAGAAGAAGAGGTTCATAAGGAGAGCAAATAGGATAACAGAAGGCAATGAGGGTGAATGTGATCATAATATTGTATGTATATGTAAAAATACTGTAAAAATATAACAAAATAGAGAAAGGAAGTCTAAGGAAGCAATTCTCAAAATCTCCCCCAATAAGCATGACACAGCTTTTCCCTACAAGACAATCATTCGCCCATATATCACCAGTTCTTTAATTGTTTATTTAACTGTAGTAATATTAGTTGGTTTTATTATCATCAATTTCACTTTATGTATGGGGAATATAAGAAACATATTAGATATTTTCCCACTATAAATTATAGACCTCTCACATTCTTGTCTTGAGCTACACGACTCCTGAATATATCAGTCACTGTAAAATATAGGTGTTCTGTACATTTAGGTCACCTTTGATCCATACTTCCAAAATTCTTTTGACAAGTACAGTATCTCTTAGATACACCCAGACATTTTTTTTCTAGCTTTGGATCTCAGTGAATTATTCAGTAAGTATAACAATATTACTTTTATCTGGCTATAGTTAAATTTAGAATCAGTGCCCCCAGATTCAAATTAATGAGTTATTAAAGCAGCATATTTCAGTGTTTTCTTTCAAGTAATCTCAATAATGAATCAAACTGAATCACAGGATCCCTACATAGACTCTAATTTAAAACTTTGAAACTTTTGAAACTCAAGGTATTTTTAGTTTATATTTTATCTTACAGAGACCTGTTTCCGAAAGATGAATATAAACTGGGTTATTGATAAAAACCTTCATTTAAATTGCAGTCTCTGTGCTATGTATTTGCACTGCAATCATTAGGAGTTTGCATGACATTAAGAGCATTTGCCATAAATTAGAAACTAGGGAATGGACTCTGCTGAAGATATGCCTTCTTGAATCTAAAGGTATCTTCTAGTGACTGCTTAGCTCTTTTCTAGCTCCTTGATTTATCTCCCATGCATTTTACCATTTATATAAAACTGAAAGAATGATTTATGTGTTAAATTTCTTAAGGAGGTTAAAGTAGCTCATCATTTTTCTTCTGCTTAAAAGTCTTAGATCTACATTAAAATCACTTTCCATTTCTCTTGACCTTTTGAATTGTATTCTTAGGTATAAGCAGTGAATTACCAGACAGAGAAAGGAATCATCTGTACTGCAAACTTCCACCACATGATAAGAAGAATTTTATGCAGTTTTTGTGCAGCCCATAATGGTTGCTGGCAGGTGACTGTGACAGACAGGGCCCAGACAGCACCTTCATTTCTCAGATCAAACAAAAAAGCTACTCAGCCAAGGAGAAGTACAAAGTGAAGGATATGAACTCCAACTCGCATCACTGATGTGGGATGTGGCTGATATTTGCCTCTCCACCTTTGAATAGATTTGCTCTGTGTTAGGAAAGCTAAACTTTCCAAAGAGGAAAACATTTGAGCAGTGATTCAAACCTAGAAAGAAATGTGCTGTACTACTAAGAATTATTCTGTAAAAAAAAATGATTCAATATGAATTTCAAATATATAATAGATTAAAGAATACAGAGAAGTCACATATGACTCAAAATATTCAATATTCAGAATATGCAAATAAAAGAAGAAATAAAAATGACTAGACAATGAGACAGAAGAATAGAAAGAAATCAAAATGAATATTATCTTTAGAAGAGATGAAAATATTGTCAAATTAAGCAATAAAGAGTTAAATAACTCCACAAATAAATTCGAAAGCAATTACCATTTAAACAAACTAAATATAATATTTGCAGCTGTGAAGAATTATGTCAGAAAAATTTTTTAAAAAGTTAAAAGATGAAACAACTAGGAAAAAGAACAAAGAAACGATCAAATGTTAGGGAGTCTAATTTTCACCAGGACACATTCTAAACTTACTTTTTGAGGCACTTAAAATTATGTTAAAGCTAGAAGGTCATGGTGTTTATTCAATATATAAGCAAGATATGAATGTCTACAGTTTAAAAAAATATTTTCTTTCTTAATATTTGTAATATTTGAAACACCAAATGCACAAAATTATTTTTGGCTATGTATCTAATACTTAGTTTCATAGACCCACTGATAATATACTTATAAAGGGACTAAAGGAAATTGAGGTCAACATGTTACTATTTTATTCTACTACCACATTTTCTTCTTTATTGAACACATTCTTATATGGCTTAATATTAATTTTGATGTATTAATTTATATACTAAGAAAAAGACTCAACATCTTTGCTCATTCTCAGAGTCTCATTTTTTTGACTCTGACTTTTTGATTTCCCTGTTTCTGTCTTGTCTGTCTCTTCAATTCTCTTTTTCTCCTCCTCGAAATTCTCTGTCTCTTTGTCTCTCTCTCTCTGTCTCTGTCTCTCTCTCTCATATGTGTGTTTTTTCCTCCTCCTCTCCCCTCCCTTCCCATCCCGACCCATCCCCTCTCCTCTCATCTCTTTTCCTCTCCTTTCTGTCTGGCAGACAAGACCCTGAGAAGATTCATTTAACAGAATATCACGTTAAAACTGCTTTTTACCTCATAAAACAAGTATGCTTAAACGCAGATATTATGCAAATATAAATGCACTATAGTTAAGTACTTTGCTTATTGAGAAGCAATTTGTTCATGGCTTTTTCAAATATTCATTTAAAAAACACACACATAAACACAGTTGAAAGCACTGGAAAAGTTTTATAAGACATTAATAAAAAAATAATATATTAATCATAGGAATATTATACATGCATTTCTGTAGCAAAAATGTTTCAGACAAACATTTTCTGCACATATATTCTATGTAAAAGTTAAATGTGAAACTATGTTTTACATTCTGATTTGAAGTTATTTAGTTTTATTTGCTTTTTTTTAGTGTTGTAAAGTATAATAAACTTTAGCATCGTGGAATGAACTATATTCATAGGGAAAAGTGAAGGTAATATATAAAGGATAATGAAAGAAAAAGTAAGATATTTTGTTTTATTTCCAGCACTTGGGAGACAGAGGCAGGTGGATCTCTGTAAGTTCAAGGATAGCTTTGTCTACAAAGCAAATTCCAGGACAACCAAGGCTATTACACAGAGAAACCCTACATTAAAACAAACAAACAAATAAACAAAGAAGATATTCCATTGTATAAATGTACCACAATTTCTGTGTCCATTACTCCATTGAGGCATATCTGGGTTGTTTCCAGGTTCTAGCTATTATGGATAAAGCTGCTACAAACATGGTTGAACAAATGTTCTTGTTGTGTACTTGAGCCTTTTTTGGATATATGCCTAGGAGTGGTATAGCTGGATCTTGAGAAAATGCTATTCCTAGTTGTCTGAGAAAGCGCCAGATTGCTTTCCAGAGTGGCTGTACAAATTTACATTCCCACCAGCAATGGAGGAGGGTTCTGCTTTCTCCACATCCTCTCCAGCATGTGTTGTCACCTGAGTTTTTGATCTTAGCCATTCTGATGGGTTATGGGTGTAACTTTAACCTAGAAAAATTGTTATAAATACTAATTTCTTTCACACCTATGACTCATCAGCCAAGTACAAAATTAAAACTTGATATAAACATAATATATATTTTTTTGAAATTAGGTATTATAAAGTGAATATTAACAAAATAACAAGACAATTTTTTCAAAGAGAATCAGTTTGCACAAATAATGCCATATCATCCAGATCTTCAACAGATATTGACACATCAACGCACATTAAAAAGAAACAAAAATAGCAACATGCCACTGATTTTGAAAATTTCATCCAAACTACTTACTATTTTGAAATATATTTATCAGAAAAAAGTGGCAAAAATACTTGTACAGACACAAAATGCGATAGCATACACACAGAAGGCCAGTGCTTGTGAGGCTGAGTCTGCAGCGAAAGCATAGACATCACAGAGACTGCTTTTGTTTGTTGGTTGGCTTTGCTGATAACGAAAAAAAGAACATATGAGTGAATGTATCATTTGTAGCTACTCTCTTAGCTCAAACTTAATATATTTTATTGTGTAATGAACATTATTATACAAAAATCAAAATTTTTTCTCAGATTTTTATACTTTCAAAGTTACTTCAATATCATGATAGAAAACTGAAGGATACAATAATTCAACACATTTGTCTAGTTGGTAACACAAATGTTTTCCTGTTGGGTGAAATGAAGCTGCAAGCACTGTTGGTTCCATGATTTGTTGTGAAGGAGATAACATGATTGGGAAATTGACATTTGTTAAATAGAATGCTGTTATTGTTATTTGTTTATCAGACATGATGAAATCTGAAATAATCATGTAAATTCCAAAAGAAATACCTTTTACTTGTAATATTTTTTGTAAAGTAGGCTATGTTTGTATATATATATATATATGTGTGTGTGTGTGTGTGTGTGTGTGTGTGTGTGTGTGTGTATACATTCATACATACATAAATAAGTGTTTGGTTCCATTTTACTGCCTTTTGAATGTGGTGAGTTACCAAGAGTTTTCTAGACTTCCCCAAAATTAACAGACCTGCAGCCATATTGCGGAAGATAGCACTGAACTTTTCATATCCTATGGAGAAATAGAGCTGGGCAGAGCTAGAAGCCTCACATTCCGCATCACGTAAGAACTGTTGGGAGGTACTTTGAACAGTACTGAAGGAAAAAAAAATTAATCAGAGAGAAAGAGTGAAGTCAGATAGCTTTAAAATTAGGGAGGATTTGGGAGGAGTAGAGAAAAAGAAAAAATATGATTAAAATACATATAAAAAAATTCAATAAAAACATCACCAATATCTATTCCTTATATGTTATAAAAGGACATTGACATCATTAAATTAAGTATGTAATATATTTTTAATAATTATCTTTTAGAACCCTAGAAAAAGAAGAAGCAGACACACCAAAAAGGAGTAGACGGCTGGAAATAATCAAACTCAGGGCTGAAATCAATCAATTAGAAACAAATAAAACAATTCAAAGAATCAATGAAACCAAGAGCTGGTTCTTTGAGAAAATCAACAAGATAGACAAACCCTTAGCCAAGCTAACTAAAAGGCAGAGAGACACCACCCAAATCAACAAAATCAGAAATGAAAAGGGGGACATAACTACAGACACTGAGGAAATCCAAACAATCACTAGGATTTACTTCAAAAGTATATACTCAACAAAATTTGAAAACCTAAATGAAATGGACAATTTTCTTGATCGATTTGACTTACCAAAGCTGAATCAGGACCAGGTAAATCAATTAAATAGTCCAATATCCCCCAAAGAAATAGAAGCGGTCATTGAAAGTCTCCCATCCAAAAAAAGCCCAGGACCAGATGGCTTCAGCGCAGAATTCTACCAGACCTTCAAAGAAGAGCTAACTCCAATTCTCTTCAAACTATTCCACAAAATAGAAACAGAAGGAACATTACCAAATTCATTCTATGAAGCCACAATCACCTTGGTACCTAAACCTCACAAAGACTCAACAAAGAAAGAGAATTTCAGGCCAATCTCCCTTATGAACATTGATGCAAAAATACTTAACAAAATACTTGCAAACCGAATCCAAGAACACATCAAAGATATTATCCACTATGACCAAGTAGGCTTCATCCCAGGTATGCAGGGGTGGTTCAATATACGGAAATCCATCAATGTGATCCACCATATTAACAAACTGAAAGAAAAAAACCACATGATAATCTCCCTAGATGCTGAAAAAGCATTTGACAAAATCCAACATCCATTCATGTTTAAATTACTGGAGAGATCAGGGTTACAAGGCACATATCTAAACATAGTAAAGGCGATATACAGCAAGCCCATAGCCAACATCAAACTGAACGGAGAGAAACTTAAAACAATCCCACTGAAATCAGAGACAAGACAAGGCTGCCCACTCTCTCCATATCTCTTCAACATAGTGCTGGAAGTCCTTGCTCGAGCAATAAGACAGTTGAAGGAGATCAAGGGGATACAGATGGGAAAGGAAGAAGTCAAATTATCACTATTTGCAGATGATATGATAGTATATATGAGTGACCCCAAAAACTCTACCAGGGAACTCCTACAGCTCATAAACACCTTCAGCCAAGTGGCTGGATACAAAATTAACTCAAAAAAATTAGTAGCCCTCCTGTATACAAAAGACAAAAGGGCTGAGAAAGAAATTAGAGAAACAACACCATTCACAATAGCCACAAATTACATAAAGTACCTTGGTGTAACCCTAACCAAGCAAGTCAAAGACTTGTATGAAAAAAAATTTCAAGTCTCTGAAGAAAAAATTAGAGGAAGATATGAGAAGATGGAAAGATCTCCCATGCTCATGGCTTGGCAGGATTAACATAGTAAAAATGGCCATCTTACCAAAAGCAATCTACAGATATAATGCAATTCCCATCAAATTGCCTACACAATTCTTTACAGACCTGGAAAGAAAAATTCTCAACTTCGTATGGAATAACAAGAAGCCGAGAATTGCTAAAACAATCCTCTACAATAAAAGATCTTCAGGAGGTATCTCCATCCCTGATCTCAAGCTGTACTATAGAGCAACAGTTATAAAAACTGCATGGTACTGGCATAGAAACAGAATGGTGGATCAATGGAATCGAACAGAAGACCCAGAAATAAACCCACACCCTTACGGACACCTGATTTTTGTCAAAGACGCCAAAACCATACAATGGAAAAATGATAGCATCTTCAACAAATGGTGCTAGTCCAACTGGATGTCTACATGTAGAAAAATGAAAATATATCCATACTTATCACCCTGCACAAAACTGAAGTCCAAGTGGATCAAAGACCTCAACATAAAACCAGACACATTAAATCGGCTAGAAAAAAAAGTGGGGAATACCCTAGAACTCATTGGTACAGGAGAAAACTTCCTGAACAGAACACCAACAGCACAGGCTCTAAGAGCAACAATCAATAAATGGGACCTCATGAAATTGAAAAGCTTCTGTAAAGCAAAGGACACCGTCATCAAAACAAAGCGACTGCCTACAGATTGGGAAAGAATCATCACCAACACTTTATCTGACAGAGGACTCATATCCAATATATATAAAGAACTAAACAAGCTGAAAAGCAATGAACCAAGTAATCCACTTAAAAAATGGGGAACAGAGCTAAAGAGAGAATTCTCTGTAGAGGAATATCGAATGGCAGAGAAGCACTTAAAGAAATGCTCAACCTCATTAGCCATTAGGGAAATGCAAATCAAAACAACCCTGAGATTTCACCTTACACCCATCAGAATGGCCAAGATGAAAAACTCAAGGGACAACACATGCTGGAGAGGTTGTGGAGAAAGGGGAACCCTTCTCCACTGCTGGTGGGAATGTAAACTGGTACAACCACTCTGAAAATCAATCTGGCGCTTTCTCAGA
Organism: Psammomys obesus; assembly: GCF_907164565.1. Taxonomy (NCBI): domain Eukaryota; kingdom Metazoa; phylum Chordata; class Mammalia; order Rodentia; family Muridae; genus Psammomys; species Psammomys obesus. The sequence continues at coordinate 45,838,712 of NW_026591086.1, forward strand.
CAACTAGGAATAGCGCTTCCTCAAGATCCAGCCATACCCCTCCTAGGCATATACCCAAAAGAGGCACGAGTACACAAAAAGGACATTTGCTCAACCATGTTTGTAGCAGCTTTATTTGTAATAGCCAGAAGCTGGAAACAACCCAGAGGCCCCTCAACTGAAGAATGGATGCAGAAACTGTGGTACATCTATACAATGGAGTATTTCTCAGCAATGGAAAATAAGGAAATCATGAAATTTGCAGGTAAATGGTGGGACCTGGAGAGGATCATCCTGAGTGAGTTGTCCCAGAAGCAAAAAGACACACATGGTATATACTCACTCATATAAACATACAATATAGAATGAACCCACTAAAATCTGTACATCTAAACAAACTAAGCAAAAGAGAGGACCCTAACTAAAATGTTCAATCCCCATCCTGAAAGGCAAAGAGGATGGATATCAGAAGAAAACGAAAATAGGAAACAACCTCAGAAACTGCTACAAAGGGCCTCTGAAAGCCAGAAGAAAACAAGAAACAACCTTGAAACCTGCCACAGAGAGCCTCTGAAAGCTTCTGCAGTATAGACCGTCAAAGCAGATGCTGAGCCTGATGGCCAACTGATGGGCAGAGTGAATGGAATTCTATGTAAGAAGTGGGAAATAGTAAGAGCTGGAGGGGACGGGAACTCCACAAGGAGAGCAACAGAACATGATAATTTGAACACAGGGAACTTCCCAGAGACCCATACTCCAACCAAGGACTATTCGTGGAGATGACCTGGAACCCCTGCACAGGTGTAGCCCATGGCAGTTCAGTGTCCAAGTGGGTTACATAGTAATGGGAAGAGGGACTGCCTCTGACATAATCTGATTGGCCTGCTCATTGATCACCTCCCCCTGAGGGGGGAGCAGCCTTACCAGGCCACAGTA
>NW_026591086.1:45839726-45846975 GCF_907164565.1 Psammomys obesus
GGAACTCCACAAGGAGAGCAACAGAACAAGATAATTTGAACACAGGGAACTTCCCAGAGACTCATACTCCAACCAAGGACTATTCGTGGAGATGACCTGGAACCCCTGCACAGGTGTAGCCCATGGCAGTTCAGTGTCCAAGTGGGTTACATAGTAATGGGAAGAGGGACTGCCTCTGACATAATCTGATTGGCCTGCTCATTGATCACCTCCCCCTGAGGGGGGAGCAGCCTTACCAGGCCACAGTAGAGGACAATGCAGCCACTTTTGATGAGAACTGATAGACTAAGATCAGAAAGAAGAGGAGAACCTCCCCTATCAGTGGACTTGGGGAGTGGCATGCATGCAGAGAGGGGAGGGAGGGTGGGATCGGGAGGGGAGGAGGGAGGGGCTTATGGGGGGATACAAAATGAATAAAGTGTAATTAATAAAAAAATTGTTAATGAGTAGATGTGCACCTTGATGATTTAAAGTAGAAATGGTTGTTTGTTTTCTGCATAAAAGTTTAGATTTATGACTCTTTCATGATTTTTGTAAGATTAAATTTTCTTTCTTTGTAGCTGCAAATTGCAGCCTTCCATGAAGAGACACTGCCTGAGAAAAAATGCCTTGCTTGTTGAAATTTTCTTAATCTATGGCGAGTTGTTTAGTTACAAATGTATGTGGGTTCTTGGGGATAATTTGGTTTTTATATTTATTTCTCACCGGTAATACTCAAAATATTTGATCATGTGAGGGTATTGGTGAACATGTTTTCTACTATATTCACTAAATTTCTACTATTTCACTAAAAGGAAAATAGAATGCATTCACATCATAAAAAAACTATCTTTTAGAAATTCAATTATATGTCCACCATGGTCTGTTTATTAAAACTTTTTATTTGAAAACTGTTTCAGATAAAAGGATTCAAATAAATTATGGATGCTAAAATGAAAATTAGACATAGGAGATTTTTCACTCATGAAGATTTTAAATAAAACACAAATATTCAGGAATTCAAATATTTACGAAACTTCTTTAAAGGAAAATTGCCTGAACATTCTGATATGACTAAATACAGTGTTTTTATTGCTGTAGTGTAATAGTGTATTGACTCACTTTATATTTAGTAATGGAATGCTATGATTAAATGCTTACTTAGGAAAGCAGATTAGAAATTTTATTTGCTAGACAACAATGACATTCAGATTCTCTACGTATTAGTTCATTAATTCTCATAAAATGAATGCCATAATATAAGAAAGAAAGGGAGAGATGAAGGGTAAAAGGAGGAAAAGGGAGAGAAAGAAGATTTCATTTTAATGACTCCAGTAAGTCATTGTAGTAAAGGAACTCAGCAAGACATAGTGTTTATCTCTTTCAATTTAACTTATACAAAGTGGACATGGTATATTTCTTTATCAGAATATTTTTGAAAATTAGACAGCTACTTCCTTCACCTTAAAATGAGAATAAAATTGTATTTTGGTCTAGGTATTATTTTGTGGCTCAAATAGCAAGAAAAATAAACATTTTCTTTAGGTAAGCAGTATACACGTTCAATCTTACTAAAACTGGATCTTCAAAGTAAAAATACAAGACAACAAATGAGTCTGCCCCAAGTGCATGTAGAGATACCCCAAACTATAGAGACTGGAAGTCCTGGTAGTGGACAGGAAGGACTCAGAGGTGCCTCTGTAATGCTGTGGTGGCCAGTGTCTTGGGAGTTTCCTAGTTACCCATGTGTATGAATCACCAATACTGCATGTGTAGAATCATACTCACTGAAAAGAAATCGGTGAAAACATTTGCTTTAAACTACTATTTAATCAGATACTTCCAAAGTAATAATAAGTAGTACACGTTTTTGACTGTCTACAAAAAGATATACAAAAGCACATTTGAAGATAACAATTATCACTAAAACTATATTTTGTCACATGAGATGGTAGACACAATTAGATTATAAGAAATAGTTCAAACTACTTTCATAGAAATATCTATAAAGAACGATAAGAATATTTTAATTTCATTTAAATAAAGTAATAATACAACGCTTACTAATAACACAAAATAACTGAAGAAATAAAATTTTAAAAGTAGTAGGAAGAAATCAATTTTCTTTTTTCTACTTTATAGTTTGTATTTTAAGTGTTCTGATATTAATAAGAAATATTACACCTCTAAACCATTTTATAATAATGATATTTCCATTTATATAGCTATTATAAAGGAGGATTTAATTTAGTATGTATTTGCAAACAAGAAAACAGTGTTATGTTGCTTATAATAATTGGAGAAATGACAAATAAAAACAAAAATTGAAAGAATGTTTTTCATGTACTATCTATTTTATAAACCATCTAAGATACTCTAATACTATAACATAAATTATCTTAAAACATGACTCTACTTTCAATATATTCTAATCTGGTAATTGTTAGGTTTCAAAGCTAGGACAAATGGCTGAAGTGCCTATTTAACATATCAAAGGGGAAACTAGTCAACAGTTTATCCTTGAATCACTCAGTCCCTAACTATTACAGTGCCCTCTTGGTTGCCATCCTGCAACCCCCACCCTAAACTTCTCAAGTTGAGCAGGGCTCTTCCCTACAATCTTTTTCCTTTCCTTTTCCTTTTTCCTTTCTTTTGTTCTTCCCTTCCCTTCCCTTCCCTTCCCTTCTCTTCTTCCCTTCCCTTCCCCCTTCCCTTCCCTTCCCTTTCCTTTCTTTTTCTTCTTTCTTTTCCTGTTATTTAACCATTTTTCCTTTCTTTTCCTTTTCTATATTTTTTTATTCAGTATTACTATGCAACCTGGAATTATTAAATTAGTACAATAAATGACTAACCTATACTTTTGTTAAGCATAATTAAGAAATATTAGTGTACACATAGTAATACTTATTTTATTTTATGTTTAATATGATATCCTTATTCCATGACAGAGCTATGTAATGAGAAGTGTTTGTGCTTAATGTACACATATAAGAAAATCAATGACACATCAGAGTCTCTGTATGAGAATTATGATGTTTAAAGGGGATAGGTATACTAAATAAGGCCATTGACTTCAAGTCTATGCTTAAGTTAAAAATAATTATGTGTTTTATCATAAAAATATAGTCCTTGAAGTTTAACATTTCTCTCATTGCTAGTTAACTGTTTCTTCAACTTTATTATCTCTTAACTTGCTAACACACATGAAATCAGTAGTAATTCTGTTTTCCATTTCATATTGAATATAGCAAGCAGAGACTGACTTAGTTGTGTAGACCATGTGACTCTGAAACAGGGCTTCACATCAGTGCTAGCTGACATAAAAATACAGAAACTCACTAGTAGCTTGCAAGACACCAGATTATTATGGCTTTTCTACTAGGCAAATAGAATTTTTCTTGCTAATATTGAGTGCTTTGTTTGAGAATTTGGTTGTGGCAGACTGCAGCAACAGTGGGCTATAAATCATTACATGAAAGCAAGATAACATAAAATGAGTTTCCAGCTCAATTCCAACTTGAGATCTTTGATATTTATCCAAAGGATATGTTCAATATCTTCAGCAATAAGATTTTATCATCAAGTTCTGCTAAGCAAGAAAAATCAAAAGGAACACCCTATTCTGCTTGGAGTTCCTACGGAACTTCCACAGAATATATACCCTGCCTGGTACTTGACTTGATTTTAATGACCTATGCCTTTGGGGCTGTAGGATGTCCTCCCTCTCTAATTCCTGTCATTTTGGCCTCTCTAGAAACTCTGAATTAAACTTGCCAATCTAAAAACAATAATAATGAGAAGAGGTCATATAGAACCCAAATCAAGTCTAAGGATTTTGGGGAAGAAAAATCCATCTAGTCTCACCTATCTTTCTGCCCTGTGAGCTACACTACTGACCTGCAACAGCAAAATGCTCTCATTGGACGGAAGTAGTTTGATGATAATGAGGGTAGTAAACTACTTTCTGATTATTTTTGATGTCCACTCCGCAGAATTGAAGCCATCCTGGGAGTGTAAACTTAGTCAAATATCCTTGGGTGGGTAAGTCATGGGTACTAGAAGGGAACCTATTACTATTCTTTTGCTAAATTATTTTGTAAAGCACCTCCTAAATAAGTATGCTAATATCCATTAGGTTAATATTAATATTAATCTTGAAAACTTATGTCTTTAATAACCCATGTTGTATCCACTAGTAGGTCAGAGAAATGCTAAAGCTGCAGGAGGTATTTAATGCAAAGACAAATTATTGGTAGAAATTCCAAGAATAATTGATGATAAATGCTTAGCTTTAACAACATATTTATATCCCTATCCAAGGGCCCAGAAACATTTCTGAAGAGGAGATTAAAACCAAAATATAAGAGTTAAAGAATAAAGAGGAATGCTGTAAAAGCAAATCTCATGGATATAACAGGCCATTGCACTCATGAACTCAATAAAATAGCAGTCACCTACATAAAACCTGTGCAAAATTAGAAGATCAGCACTCTCTTTGGAATAGGAGATGAGCTTGTTGTGCCCGATTTGAGAGACCCCAAAAGACCACTAGGAATCCAGTCCATTGAAAATCACAGGAGGATGTTTATTCAAGCTTAAGCTCTGCCACCAATTTCCGCTGATGCAACAGGTTAGAAAGTGAGGCCCCAAGTCTCAGGGGGGCAGAGTATTTAAAGGGGAAAATGCAAATTGGGAATTCCACGCCTTGCAGTTACAGGGAAGGGAAAATTTTGGGTGGGGGGTTCAGCAATCAAGATGTCCTTTAGGCATATTTTTCTAAGCCACCTGGCCAAACATATATCTAAGATATCTGTACGACAGCCTGCTGGGTGGAGTGGAGGAACCATTAACAGATTCTGTGGCATTTATGACACCTGACACAGAGGACCCATTATTAACACATTCTGTGGCATTTATGACACCAGCAGAGTGGAGGGCTATGTGGCCCTTCTCAGAACCCACAGGTGGGGGACAAGTCACTCCAAGGTCAGTCAACTTAAGATAGAGTCAGAGAAACAAAATGGAGCCACCCCTGCCATCCTCAGCTCCTTCAAGCTGGTACTTCAGTTCTCTCTAAGTGACTACTGGCAATTGTCATAGTTATTTTTCTATTGCTATGAAGAGAGGCTATGACCAAAGATAGCCCAAGATAGCCAAGTTCACCCCTGACACACTTCCTCCAAGGAAGCCATACCTCCAAGTGTTTCCTAAAGAATCTAGGAAAATCAAACATTCATTCACATACCTATGGGGCCATTCTTATTCAAACCACCAAAGCATTAGGGGCTCCTGGGAGAGGAGGTGTCATTTTATTCAGAGGTTGCTTCAGTAAACTGCTTCCCTACCAAGCTCATGAAAGCAACACAATTGGAATTCAGTGGATTACACACACAAATCAGAGGAACAGGAGGAGGAGGAAGTTTTCTAAAGAAGGCTTCAGAGGATGAGAAAGGATGGTGAAACCAGGTAATAGTGATAACAAAGGCTAAAATTTACTATACATGCATTTAGAACATTCTAAGTATACTTGTTACATAACCCCAGCTTCTTTGCTTTTTTATTCTGATACTGCTGTGTATAAATTTAGGATGAGTAACATGGAAATAATATTTTAAAAATATAAGATCGCAACCTGTGCTTCTTTTTATGTATGCAGGTTTTTCTGTAAGGGTATAAATCTTTAGAGATATGGCCACAAAACTGCCATGAATGATTAAGTCAGAGAAGCCCCCTAGAATGGCGGTTTTCAAATGTTCTCAACAAAGAGAGTTGATCAGGAGCTCTGTGGGTGGGTCGCAGTTATTTGTTTGAGTAAGCTCTACAGGTGGCTTTGATCCACACTGAAGGTTGAAAAGAACAAATGTAAATTACAAGTATTTACTCAAAGTATTGATGAGGATATTGGCTGTAACTATAAGTATAAATGAGGTATTGAGTAGACATTGCTAAGTTTGCCCCAAACATTCTCGACAGAAGTTTTTGATCTAGATATAAATAATCAGAAGCAGATGTTGCAAAGGCTCATTTTGAGAGTAATAACATATAACAAATACAAGAATCTATGTTAAAGAACTAAATTAAATTGATAACACTCCTCCCTTTATGAAAGCTTTCTGCCATCAACATTCAATTTAATTTTACCCTCAAGTTCACTAAGAACATATGAAGGAAATATGCTATAGAACTTTTAGGGACTAGGAAGAATAATGAAGTTTAAGATGAAATTACTTTCTGAAAATCCATGGAAGAGAATAAACAGAGGCACAAATTTGAACTTTATATTGTGTGCATATTTCAAGATATTTCAAGAAAAAAAATATGTTGAAGGAAAGTACAATTTTGTTGAGGGCCACAACTACCTAAGAGTTTATTCCCTGTGTATGAGTGTGTGCATGGTGGGTTCAGATGTCTAACAAAGGCCAAAGGAAAGAAATTTTACACAACCTAATAGATTCTCCATTATAGCAAAAGAAGTGAAGTTTTTCTATAAAGCACAGAGTTATAATTAAAACAATCAAATCTGCAGTATCTACAAGGATTGTGAATAGATTGCAGATTACTTAAGAGTGAATATAATCAAGCCAATCCAGAAAGAATTTAACAGACAAAAATTTTTCACATCTTAATTATATATGCTCATTCAACTCAGCTTTCAATAAGCAGGGACTGTTTCATTTTGTTTTATACAGACTGAATGTCACTGTCTTGTCATTTGTCAAAACAAATATTCATCTTTGAATTTGCATGTGTCCAACCTTATGACTTCACTATCGAGGTAAATTGTATTTCTCTAATTCTCTTTAAAATAAGACTATTAGATTTCCTTACAGTTTTTACACATACATAATGTGATATAAGAATAAGTGATACGTACTGCTGCTGCTTCAGTTTCCACCACCATATTCCACCCTCCAAATAAATAGTTTGTTTTTTGTTAATTGGAAAATGTGAAGACAGTGACAGCATAACTTGACTATATGAAAATGGGTTATAATTTTCTGTTCATGTATTACTTGATGTATACTAGTTAGAAGGTTGATTTTCTTTTCAACTTAGTTTTAGTGTCCATAGTAACATACAGAGATAATTTAAGAAACCAGACCAAATTAAACTGAGTGTTTGGTACATGTAAGTCTTTATAGAAGGTTTGAAAATGTAGAAGTGAAGAAGAACAGCAAATATATTGCTTTTATTTATTTATTTATTTAGTTAGTTAGTTAGTTAGTTAGTTAGTTAGTTAGTTAGTTAGTTAGTTAGTTAGTTAGTTAGT
>NW_026591086.1:45846985-45904207 GCF_907164565.1 Psammomys obesus
AGTTAGTTAGTTAGTTAGTTAGTTAGTTAGTTAGTTAGTTAGTTAGTAGTTAGTTAGGTTGGATCAAGGCATGGGATAAACACACCATTCCAAGTAAAATAAATGTTAAATGTTGTGTGTAAACATAGAAATATAAATGAATATGAATCTAACAGATGCAATTAAGACAGAAAGCCTTCCAGAGCATGTTTGCTAAATAACCTTGTTGTCAAACTGCTCTCTAATGTTTCTAACCCTAGATTAGGTCTGTCCTCAGCTTTGCTGGAAGCAGCTTCTTTTTACAATGAAAGATGGTGACTGCAGAGACACCTGGCTTATCAACAAGCAGAGAAGGTGCAAACATTGAATTTTAAGTTTTAAATTGATACAACATCAACTTGTTCAACCTCAAGAAACTTTACAGAAAAGAGAGCAAGATGAATATGAAAGTCTAGCAAAAGGGCCATGAAACATTCTCTTATGAGCCTGATACAGCCCTGTCACTTATGAACTCGGCAGATGTGATTGGCTGAAAGTCAGATGCTTAAACAGTCGTAGATCACTGAAGGGCTTATGGGGTCAACCACTGCTGAGCAGAGCTATGGTCTAGTTAAAAATAGATTATTCTCTTCAGTAATCATAGCCGCTGCTGAAAATTTATGCTCCACTCTACAACTTAATACCCATGGCCATGCAGAACCCTTGATAAACATAGTAAACACAATAAACCATGATAAACATAGTAAGCACAAATCAAAAGCAAAACAAACACATGAATGCTGGGTGGAGCTCAAGAGGAAAGGGAGGGTGGTAGGAGGAAAGACAAAAGAAAAAAGAAAAAAGGTTAGGAAGGAAAATATGATTAGACTGTGTCATATACACGCATAAAGGTACCAAAGAATAATTTATTTCTAAAATACCAGGCAACTTAGCTAGAAGTATCTCTAATTTGTCCCTGGTTTATACAATCCTTGTAAAAATAAATAATCCAGGGGAACAGGGGCTGTCTCTGACATGAACTCAGTGGCTGGCTCTTTGATCACCTCCCCCTGATGGGGGAGCAGCCTTACCAGGCCACAGAGGAAGACAATGCAGTCAGTTCTGATGATACCTGACAGGCTAGGGTCAGATGGAAGGGGAAGAGGACCTTCCCTATCAGTGGACTCAGGGACGGGCATGGGAGAAGGAGAGAGGGAGTAATTGGTAGGGGGCAAAGGAAGGGGCTACATCTGGGATACAAAGTGAATAAATTATAATTAATAAAATAAATTAATTAAAAAATTAAAAAAAACTGGGCAACTTACTAAATTTCATTTTTTAAAAATTTCAAGCGATATGTACAATAAGGAAAAATATGTTTAAGAAGAACATATAAATATTCAACATAAAAGAACAATATGAAAGCTAAATTTTGTTTATTTATTTATTTATTTATTTATTTTTTGAGTAAGCTTACTTTTTTTGTGGTTGGTATGAGTTTTCCAGTCCTATTTGTGGAGAACATCGGCATGCACAGAAAAGAAAACACTGTCAGAATATTAACAAAACCCACCATTTTTAAGCTGAGAGCTAAAAGCTGGGAATTTGACAAAAGTCAATATTGTGATTAATATTTTAAGATAAAAATAAGGTACTACTAATAAAAGAGATAATTGTGTGATTCTTTGGTTTCTGATAAAGACTGAGCTATATTTATAATTGATCCCTACTAACTCATATAAATTCAGCAGATCAAACTTTATCATTGTAGGGCACAGAGAGGGAACAGAAACTCTGAGGCGATAATGCTACCAATGCATACTTAGAATTAAATTTAGATAAGAGAATTTTAGGAGGTGCTCAAAGTACATGATACATGCATCAACATAGCATTAATCACAAATGAAAATTTAAATATCTTTATGCTGTATAGGCAATTCAGATATGCTCATATCCCACTGGAAACTGGAGAGATTTCTTTCCAGGAAAGCTAAAACAAAACAAAAGGCATGCCAAGGAATTATAAGTACAATCAGATACTGAAGTATGGTGCTTACTATTCAGTGTCCTTTTACTGATTACTTATACCACTTGGAAAAAGAAAGAACTTCTCTTGGAATTATATTTTGGGAGAGCTATATGTTCTCTGTTTTCTTCCCTCATAATGTTTTTAAATAAAAATATGGGCTTAGATTTCTATCTGGTTGTGCTTAATTTACTGACTGGCCAAGACAGTACACATAAACATCTTCCCAGGATTAATTCAAGATGGTATGCAAAAGATCCAATGACATTTTTTATTTTACTTGTCTGACAAAATATTTTTAATAATTGAAGATGGGAGCATTGTAAGTAGTCTCTCTAGCACCGCATGACATTAGCAAACAATTTTATATACTGACCGTATGTACAATACTCTATACATATGTGACACAAGGAGTAGCTTTCACGTCATATTTATTCCTAAAAACTGCACAAATAAGGAAACCTCTATGTTTATGTTCTATGTTTATGAAGTTTAACATATTCAATGTTCTCTGACTTTAGAGACATTTTTTTTTCCAACACCAAAGCACAGGGTAAAGCCTATAAGGAACCCTAGAGTCTTTCCTACTCGTTAAGGATTATTTTCATACACATCATTAATGCATGGTTGCATCAGGTGTTTGCAAGATATAATTTCATGCACACAGAGAAACTCAGAAATTTATACAGGTGATAAATAACTAACTAGTTACATCTGTGGTGCAGCACACAGAACAGATGGATTTTACAAGATTAAGTCTTTGGGTCTGCAGAATTACATCATCATGTTCAATTTATAGGTGGATTTTTAGCTTTGAAACTGGGAGTATTGACCGCAGTAATAATTTCAAAGCTACACATCCCTTTTGTTTTTCATATGCTCAAGTGAAAATCATAATATTGCTCTGGAATGTAGTGTTAAATTCTTTAGTTCATCTACATTCACTTCCCACTAGGGGCCTATTTTCTTCTCTCTTTTTATGTTATACTACATGATTAATTTATCTATTCACATTTACATTTGAAAAAAAGCTTTCATTTAAGATGTAACACTTATTTTGAAGATAAATGATTCATTTAGATAATATTTTCAACCTCAGATGCAGTTTAAAGAAAAATTTTCTGGGTCATGGAATAATTGGTTATCATAGAATATTCCGAGTTTATGGAAAGGTAAATATTATGTGCATATGCTTATAAGGAAATCTTCATATCTTCTATATTGTTAATTTGCTTTCATAAATATCTTAAGAAATAAAAGTTTACTAATCAGGATGCCATATAAAATTTAATCTTATCAATATACGATTTAAGAAAAATAAATCTGTACAGATAATTTTACGTTTGCAAGTAATCTTTTAAATAAATGTTTTTACTATTTCATGAAGCTAGGTATGTTGGTACCTATGGGATACAGAAGTAGCAACATCTGCCATTCAAAACCAGAGTGGCCTGCATAGTGAGTTCAATATCTGTCCTGAGAACATAATTCTATCTGTTAATTATTTAATATAAATTAAATAATTGACATACCAACAAATAAATAATTATGAATGATAAAATGGTAAAAGAAATGTGTTACTATTGTTCTGTAGGATTACATGAATTCTATACAAAACTCCATAACTCAAAATATTCATCAGTTGTTGTAAGCAGATATAGAGGTCTGGAAGAAGAATTTACTATAGATAGGAATATTATATACATATTTCCATTAGTATCTGAAGACAATAAACAGATTGGTTTTTCACAATGTACCTCATTCTCTACCAAATAAAGACAGAACACTCCTGATATGATTTAAGTAATCATTAGGATAAATGTTCTTTGAGTTACAATTTAAATTTTTTATAGGTAAGGAACATGAAGATATTTTTGTTGATATTTCTTTTTAAATTATTTATTTATTTATTACATTTTATTCACTTTATAGCCTAGCTGCAGCCCCCTCCTTTGTCTGCTTCCAGGTCTAACGCACCCTCCCTCTTCTCCCTCTTTGCTCTTTCCCTCGTCTCCTGATAGGGGAGGACCTCCTCCCATTCTATCTTACCTTAGCTTTTCAATCAGGTCTCATCAAGGTTGACTGCATCATCTTCCTCTGTGGCTTGGCAAGGTTGTACCCCCCAGGTACAGGGGGAGCTCCCCTTAGTATGGCACCCACTTGGTGAGTGCAGCCCATGGCCTCCTCTGAACAGTGTTCTAGGTCCTCTCCATGCATCATCCTTGTTTGGAGTATCTGTCTCTGCAGGACCCCCTGGGCCCAGGTTTTTTGGCTCTGTTGGTCACCTTGTGGAGTTCCTGTCTTCTCCAGGTCTTTCTATCTCCCTCTTCTTCCATAAAGATTCTGGCACTCTGGCCAAAGGTTGGCTATGAGTCTCGGTATCTCTTTCAATACCCTGGTGGGTGCAATCCTTCAGAGGCTCTTTGTGGAAGGCTCCTGTCCTGTTTCTTGTCTTCTCCTACTTCTGATGTCTATCTTGTTTGCCCTTCTGAATGAGGATTTAGCATCTTCCCTAGGTTCCTCTTTGTTGTTTAGCTTCTTTAGTATTATTGATTTTAGTATGTTTATCCTTTATTTTATGGTTAATGTTGGCATTTCTTAATGGAATTTATTTTCATCTGATAGTGCTATTAGTATTTTTTCATTTATGTGTTTTTTACATTGTTAGTTGTATACATTGTTGAAACCAAAGTGTTTGTTGAAAAGCATTGAAATAAGAAGCTGAGTTGTGTTATGTAATAATAAACAGTTTTAATTGCACTCCCAACACAACACTTTTTGTCTATTACTATTATCCCCTGGAATGGTAGGACTATGATCTTATGTAACATCTCTCTATATAGAGAACTATTCTTTATTATAAGCAAGAAGATTAAGCATTTAGTTTTAGAACAATTGTCTCCTTCACTTAAATTTATTGAGAGAAGAAAATTTAAAATAATGAATATGTTAGTGATATGATTGGAAGCAGAATGTCATTCACATGTTTAATATCATTAACAACAAGTGGAGGAAGGGGATAATCCAAGGCATCAGTATATTGTCCTCTGAGACTTGTTGGTTTTTTTTCTTTTGTATCTATTTTTTTTCTTTTTAATATATATAAATTTGTGTTAGGTATTTTATCCATTAATATGCCAATGAATGGAGTGATTTCTTATCAAGAATGATCAAAATCAACAATTACTTTAAGTAAAATTTGTACAATCCAGAAACACCACTATTGGAATCATTTTCACACAAAAGTTCATGTATTTGCTTTCATTCATCTGATTTGAGCAAATAATTACATAAAATAATTGTTTAAAATTAAAAAAAAGCATTTTAATTAAAATAGAAATTCAGTGACTTTTTTTTTCTGTAGAAGAATTTTAAGCCAGCAATATGGCCTCTCTGGAAAGCTATCACTTCCAAAGTCCTAGGTCTTTGTGATCCGACTGGAATGCAGACATGCCAAGGGTTACAGTGTGATCGGTTAGAGTATAGATATGCCCTTGCAACACATATTTAATTCTAAACAGTTAAAGTAAGAAGAATGTATGGAAGGAATTGGGCATGTTTAAAAGTGGTATCTAATTGAGGGACAGACATAATGATGAATCAGAGAGATATTTGACAGAAAGAGTCAGAGATATGACATGCCCAACTCTCTCAATTACAGGGCAGAAAAGAGAGCTCAGTTAGGTGTAATCCAGTTGAGATCCTGAAGTCAGTAAAGTTCAATTTGTGGACAGCAGAGGCACATTTTTCAAGCAGAGCAAGTTAGTCAGAAGACAAGACAAACCAATTTGAATCACTCACCTTGGAGATAAGTTTGATTTGGAACATCTGAGTTGACCCAGCCAACCAGAGTTCAGAAAGAAGAAGAAAGACTGAGTTCGTTCAGCAGTATGTCTGGGAGAGTGAAAACATTTTAGGGCAAGGTTAGCAGATGAAGGCTAGAAGCTAAAGCCTTGAAGTTCTGTGATTGTGGAAAATTAGATTGTATGGAGGCTAGAAACTTCCAGACCTACACCTAGGGATCATTAGATAGAACAGCCCTGGGCTCAGAACAAGGCATATATTTGTAAACTTGGGTACAGCTCTCATCTCATCCCATCTCCTGAGGAATTAAAGATATTTACATTCCTCCTTTCATTTCCTCACTCTCTTGCCTCCCAAGTGCCTCTCCCACATTATTTTACAGATGTAGGTAGTTTTTTTAATTAATTTTTGAATTTATTACAGTTCATTCACTTTGAATTCCAACTGTAGCCCTCTCCCTCCTCACCTCCCAATCCTACCCTTCCTCCCTCTTTTCCTCCCCTGTCGCTCCCCCAGTCCACTGATAGAGAAAGTCCTCCTCCCCTTCCATCCAACCCTAGCCTATCAGGTCTCATCAGGACTGGTTGCATTGTTTTCCTCTGGTGGTAAGACTGCCCACCCCCATGAACCCTTTTTAAAAATAAGTTTTGTTTATTTATGTTTATGAGTGCTCTAATTCCATGTATGCCTGCTTGACAGAAGGAGACATCAGATCCTATTATACATGGTTGTGAGCTACCCTATGGTTGCTGGGAATTCAATTCAGTACCTCTGGAAAAGCAACCAGTGCTCTTAATCACAGACATCTCTGCAGCCCCCAAGTACCCTTTATTACTTGTTTTTGTTTATATGTAATATAGTTTTAATTCTGATTTATAATATAGTTTTAATTCTGGTATGTTCAAGACAGCTCTTCTTTGCAGATCGTAGAAGAATGACACACAACCTCTTAGAAAAGCAGAAAGGAAACAGGATGGGAGCCTACCAAAGATATTCTCTGAAAGTCTTTGCCCAGCAGGGGATCGAAGCAGATGCAGGCACAAACAGCCCACTTTGGTCAGAGCACAGGGAGTCTTATGGAAGAAGGCGGGGGCGGGGGGGACAAACGACCTGAAGGGGACAGGAAGTCCACACGGAGACCAACAAATTCAAAAAATCTGGGCCAAGGAACCCATGCAGAGACTGATGCATTAACCAGGGACCACAAATGAAAAAGACCCAGACCTTCTGCTCAGTTGTAGTCCATAGGCAGCTCAGTCTCCCTGTGGGTTTCCTAGCAACGGGAGAAGGGGCTGTGTCTGAAATGAACTGGGTTGCTGCTCTTTGATCACTTTCTCCTGACCAGGTAGCCTTACCCCAGGCCACAGAGGAATAAAATCCAGGCAGTCCTGAAAAGACTTGATAGGCTAGGGTCAGATAGTAGGGATGGAGGACTTCTTTTTTTTTTCACTGTACTAGAAGAGGGAGTAAGAGAGAGGGAGGGTGTGACTGGAGGAGAAGACCGAGGTGATTATAAACTACAAATGTAAATTCTAAAAAATAATTTTAAAAAGGAGAATCAGAATTACTTAAACAGGAGGTGTTAACGTCCATTTTATGTTTTATTATCAGTTACTTTATGGTGCATTGATTTCATATATGAAAGAATTTTTTTTTCAAAGACATTTTGTCTGTTGATAAATATTAAAAAAACAATAATTTACATAATATTTCATTCCTATATGAACACGATGTATATAAATAAATGATACACACATATATGTGTGTATGTATATACGTATGCATATATGCTACTCTAGTAGAAAAAGCAGTTACGGAACAAGCAGAAGTTCTTCCATTTCTCATTTTCTCTTTTAGTTGCTACCAGGAAGTTCCAAGCTCTAAGTAAGACTGAAATTTATATTAGGTTTATAAGCATATTTGACACGTTTTCCTCTATCCTTCTTCAAATAGGAAAAGACCTGATAAAAAAATTGGATCCACATATTTAGTCAATTTTGTATTATCTCTTTTTGTCTTAGGCCCAGGGCTGGATGCAGTTGATCCAGAAACAAATACACACAAACTTTACCTTAAAGAAGTGCACGTATTCCCTGTGGATGCTTTCTGCTAGGATTTAATACTTTCATTATCTCTTGTAAAACCTCTTGTGGATATTATTTTATCAGCAAGGAAACTGAACAAAAGTTGAAAGTATACATATCAATGAGTGAAAAAAGTTCACCATGTAACCACTGATCACCAATCATAAGTTTTTTTTTTTTTTTTTTTCCCTTAGATTTTAACAAAAGAGTAAAATATAGGAAAGGGAAAAAACTTTTCTGGCCTTTAAAGTCTTATTTTTCGCTTGACAGAATATGCTCATGGCATTTGCAATTGAGCTTAACTATTAACTGGTAGCAGTCCAAATACAAGCCTTATTGTAATTTTCCCTGAAATCCATGTGTCTACGAATGCTAAAGTTATTCCATTTTTTATTTAAAAATCATAAATTGAGCCATTTTCATCAGCAGCACATTGCTCTGAGGCAGTTTTCACAGCAGTCTCTTTTACCACATATCAATCATTATGATTAGTCCTGTCACATCATCAAAAGAAAGAAATAAAAGAACAGAAATAACATACACTTGCCAGGTATAACTTACAGATCAAGTGATTCAACTCCCTTTATTAGCAATCATTGTAGCCCACAGAATATTTAGAGAAAAGTAGTCCTGGAGCTAAATTTATCAAATATGTTTAAAGAAAGCTCTTTTTATTCTACTGTGGCAGTTTGGATGGTACCTACCAAGTAGAAATAGCCAGACTTCTAGATCGTATCTGCCTCAGTTTCTTTAAGAGCTATGTCCAACTTGTGTGGTGCCTTCAGTAATTGGGCAATCAAGGACAGTAGTAGCAGCTTATATTGTTTTTGGAGTTTCTTGCCTGCCCTGATCAATGACACGAAAAAAGTTCACATAACTGGATCTGGGATTTCTGTTATAAGGTCTATGCTTGGAGAGAGCGTTATCTCTCCAATTGTTTTTACTTAATTTCCTCTTTACATAGACTTGAACATATAATTTTATATACTTTATGTAATTTTAAATAATCATAAAATAATAAAATTATAGCTATTTAAAGCATCCTAAGTGTTATCTATCCTGGCTTCTTCTGTCTCTCTCTCTCTCAACATATTGACCTCCCTCCTGCTTCTCAGTAATTCTCACTCCCTGCTTATTTCCATTTCTTCACTCATTGTGTCTCAGACAATAGCCATGAGAAGAATGGCATTATATCTCCAAAGGTACAATAATGACAGACATATTTGGGTAATAGCCATCAGTCATCTAAATGGGCTTCAGGACTCCTCAGTAGAAGAAAAGTTAGCACCTGGTGCTTTAAATTTATCCAACTATCCATGGCTGGTAAGGAAACTGTCCCTGGGGGAGAACCCAGTACTGTCACCTTCCTGAAACAGTAAAAGTTCTTACTGCATTGTTAATATTCATCCTTATGCTCACAAGTGCGTGGAGCGCTCATCCTTCAACGAACGTCACTCTTTTTGCGCTTGATGATTACCATTACAAAAAGTCACAACTGGTCCAAATGCGAGACAACTGGCCATAAAATACACAACACCAGCTGAAGCATCTACAACACAACCCCTACACAGAAGTCTCAGAGAAAAGGAGTCAGCAGAGAGGCAGCATCCATGAAATCTCAGAAATGTGGTTGTCTTATAAATGCCAGGACAATGAACTATGAAATCAACTGACATACAAACACAAATGGGGGAAATCTCACAGAGCCTCAGCCTTATGGAAAGAGCTTCCGACAGTTAATGGCTGCTGAGAGGGAAAATGGGCCATCTCCAGAGACGAGTTTTCGAATTATTTGTCCGATGCAAAGTGTTCTGCCATAAATGCAAATGAGTAAGAGTAGTAAATAAACTCAGCAGGGTGTATTTATACAGTCACATGTGTACTTGTAATCATAATAATTTTAATAAAGGGCCATGGGTTTGAGCATGATTGGGGGAGAAATGAGAAGAGACAGAGAAAGGAGGTGTTGTTGCCTGTAAAAACGTCATATGTATTAACTTCAAATAAAAATACTTGAAAAATTAGAGAAAGGGAAGGTTTTTTTTTTTTCATTTCCTCTAAATCTTTCATTTTTTTCTGTGGAAAGGCAAGTCTCTGGTGATGAGCTAATGAACTTATTCAGTATCTAGTAATGTAACATACATGAAAGATTCAATTGAAGAGCTGCTCAGTGTTTCCTGAGTACAAGCTGACAAGCCTTCATATATGTTCTTCCTTGAGCATATTTCTAGTGTGATCTTAAGTAGGCTACTCTGATAAAAGATTTAATAAAATGTTTTTCCATCAAAAGCAAAACTTTGGTTTAAAAAATTGCATTTGTAAACAATTCATAATATTTTTTAATAAATTTATAAAGAATATTATGAACAAAAGAATTCTCAAACTTGCACTTTTCCCTATATAGCATTAAACATAGTGTTCTTTAAGCCACATATTAAAAAGCAAGATTTTCTAGCTTCCACAGGTGATAAGTAGAGTTAATATTTTTATTTGTGTTCCTTTAAAATTTTTTTTTCTTTTGGAGACATATCTTGTTGGACTGGAACTTGCTTTATAGCAGGTCTTGTAGGAAACCTACTGCTTCTGTCTCCTGAGTACCATGGTTACAGTTGGGTGTCAACATACAGAGCTCCAAAGATATTGTTAAGGCTGCTTTACATTGCTAGTTTACATTCATTTCAATGTCCTTTATACATACATACTACGTCTTTAGAATTTTTAAGGAACTTAGTATTTTACCAATTTTGCTAAATTTGATTTTACCTTCTTGCAGACAACTTTTAGCAAGAGACTTAAAAATTACTGTAGATTTGTATTAAATCCAGTGCCATATGTAACCTTAGAGTACAATGACTAAGGGAAATCATGCAGAAGAGAATTCCACAATCGGTCTCAATAGAAAAGAAAAAAGAAAATTGTTTTTTATTCAAACTTAGCAAATAAAAATGTTCATTATACTTCTTTCCCTGTTTATATGTGTTAGGTCAAACATTTTAATCATTTAATGTTTGCATACTTCTATGTTTAGTTACTTATCTGTCCATTTGTATTTATCTCTCTAGACTATGGAAAAATGCATGTACCGCAATAAATACAAGGCACATTTTAATAAAAATCCTGATTGTGGAGCCAAATGCCAAAAAGAATAAGGTCTAGTTTTCTTCTAAGAAGACTGGAATGAGTATTTATGCAAGTGTACATAAAATATGAAAAGTACATTATTATTAGGTGTTAAAATGATAGAAAAAAATTTGTCTCCATTGTTCCTTACACTATCTTCTGTTCCCTTAAATGTAGATATTTGAAAAGCTCTGAAGAGTCTTATATTCAAATGACTTAATTATCATTTCCCTTGCTTTCCTAGCAAATGCAGGCTAAATAATGAGAATCTAACATTCCTAGAGTGTAAAGAATTTGTATAGTTTAAGTTAATTAGAATTAACTATATTCTTGAACTCTAGACAAATATTTTTTATATTCTATGGAACAAATAAAAAAATGACATAAATGTTACATTTCTATTTATACAAACCTTACATTTATTGTGTATTAATATTTAAAAATTAATGTATATGTTATTAATTGCCTAGTGTCATAGAAAAGCTAATTGTCTTTAATATTTAGACACATTCAAAATATACAATAGGCACATCTCCTTTGTATTCTTGACATGATACCTATTCTCTTGCTATTATTTCTTTTTACATCTTTAGGCATGAAAGAATGTAGATAGTTAAGCTCCAAGTGTCCAAAAATACATAGCTAATTGTCATTCTCAATAGAGATTATTGTGTATTTAGGTAAAATAAACTCACTAAAATGATTTTTCCCCAGTGAATTTAATTTGGTCTGAACAAAATTAAATAAACTTGTGAGAATTGTATGTAAATAAAATGCCATGATAGATTGAATGGAATAAAGAATTCGGAAATTAGAGCATGACATTTTAGATAGCTATTCCAAGTTACTTAGAATACGAATTTCTTACATTACTCAATCTTTAATCTTTATTCAACAGAATTCAGATCATTAAAGAAATGAAATCCTATCTTCTATTGCTGTTACTGTTTGTTGCTGTTACTGTTGATTGTTAAGTTGTTTGTTGCCTTCCTGTAATTTGTGTGTGCCATACCAGAATCAGAGAATCCTGAACTTGTTGCGATTCAAAAGGTTGAATGCTTAAATAGGTACAAGAAATCTAAAGGATCAAAAGAAAACTGGCAGCATCAGGCAGTATGAAATGGGAGACACAACAAGAAATCAAAGGTGCTAATCTTCCTGGGCTGGGTGCCAGCAACCTTAAGCAGCATCTGCATACCAGAAAATGCTGCCATAGCAATCTAGCCCCCATTGATGGGTGTAGGGCAGACATTTTAGAGAAAGTATCTGAGAAAATAGAATTGGCAAAGTGAATGACACCTAGTTGCTTGGAATGCCAGGGTAAAAAGTAGTCAATCAAACTGGTGACTTTTTTTTTTTTCTCTTTTATTAAGAGCCAACCTTCACATTGAACTCACAAACATCCTGAGCATTGTTGAGACGTTAATCCCGCAATGAACAGAACACATCCTTATAAAAAGACACCATGGATTTCACATCCTCCAGCAATAGAATCTCTCCTTGTGCTTACCTCAGGTCCTTGCTCTAGCCCCTAGCCCTGAGCTCTATTTATTAGCCAATAAATTATTATTGTAAAGGGTAAAAGAAACAATTTCTACTATATTTAAATATGTAAGAAATGGAAACCACTATGTTAGCCTCTGGAAGAATTTGGCAAAGTGCTTGCAAAGATGACACTGTCCTGAGTTTCATTCTACACCTCTAGCTATGAAGCTTGCTTAGGGGAGAAAGCAGGGTGCTACAGATAAGGTGCAATTTTTTTTTTAACTATGGAAGCAATCAAATGAATGTTCAAGTTGAATAATGTCTGATAGCTATCAAATATTATTATTCCCTTTAAAAAATCTAGTTAAGTAATGAATGTATCAGCACAAACAATGTGTCAAAAAGTAATGGCTCCATATGAAATCAAATCAGAAAGGCCCAAAGATCTATTAGTACTATAATAAAAAAATAATAATACATATTGTTTTCTTCAGAATTACTGTTCCTGCAATTAGTATGGCTGTTAGTATTATATATAAATGATACTTTGCTACAAATTATAAAAAAAAATAGTAAAATTTACTACAAATTATAAAAAAATATATGGGAATAATGATAAAGTGCTTTCTAAACATATTTCTCCATTCTTAATTTTAAAATAAAATATTCAGACTGTCTCTGACATGAACTCAGTGGCTGGCTCTTTGACCTCTCCTCCCCAAGGGGTGAGCAGCCTTGCTAGGCCACAGAGGAGGACATTGCAGATAGTCATGAAGTTACCTAAGCTAGGGTCAGATGGACTTCCCCTATCAGTGGACTTGGAGAGTGGCATAGGAGGAGATGAGGGAGGGAAGCTGGGATTGGGAGGGAATGAGGGACAAGGGCTACAGGTGGGATACAAAGTGAATAAACTGCAATTAATATAAAATATAAAAATTTAATTAAAAACATTCTGTATGATTTTATATAGATTTTGAAGAATGTATATACTATACAACTATTCAGTAAATGTTTACTTGGAATTGAAAGTTGGAATTATTCTAATAAAAAATTAAATGGAAAAAAATCTAGTTAACAGGACATTTTCTACATAAGCAGCGTATTACTTAGAAAAGAGGGCATATATTGTGTCCTAGTTCACGCCAGGAAGGTAAAAATGAAGAATATAGATTGAACTCAAAAATAAACCATGTAAAAGAAACTGTAGACAGATATACAGTCATTTGTCTGTGTCCATAAATTTTGCTTCTTACTCACATGACTTTGTAGGTTTTTCTGTCTGAAAAAGAATAAATATTTATTCAAATGGACTTTAACATGAAATAGTTCCATAATAATTAATAGGCATGTGAAGCACATTATAAAATTAGACTGAAATCTTACCTAATTCTCTGGAAGACCGAGACAATTTATTAAGTGAATTTTAATTCTATAATTAAACAACACTTGTCAATATAGGATATTCTCATTCGGGTAAACATAATATAGTCACCTCATGCAATATATTGGGACATTAGTCTGTACATATTTAGTAGACTACACTAGATTATACTGTGAAACATATTCACTCACATATAAATACAGTTCTCAAATATGGCCCATTTTTACAGCCGGAAGTTTATTTGTTGGCGCTCATATTCTTTTCCATGCTTTGCTGTTTTTGTATCTATAATGTCAGCCTCTAGGTGATAAGTCCATCATCTAGGCTTCTTAGATGTCAGCATTCTTCTTCACTCTCTCAAACATTATTATTTTGCTTTTGGAGTAAATCATATTGAAAAATGAAATTTTTATAAAATGTTTACTGTGGCTATTCTTAATAAGGTACTTTAATTTTTGTTTAAAAATGGCAAACTATTTAAATATAAAAGTGTTGAGGAATGGGATTTTTCAATATTATTAATATTTATAATTTGCAAAGAAAAGGTATAAAGATTAGAACAAGAAGAAAATTAATATAATAGCATATGTGGGTGATATAGTTAGGGAAGATTTTTCTGATGCTATAGCAATTGAGCTCAGTTACACATGGGATATTTTTATTTGAGAAACCATAAAAGATTCTGACTCATATTTAAGTCATATGCTAAGTCATGGAATTATTTCAGTGTTGATGTAAATTATTTCTGTCTAAAAGAAAAGACAAACCATGGCTATGCCTTTATGTCTTCTCTGACATTAATTACTTGTATAATTAATGTTTTTTATTTATTCTATTTTACACATGCACAAATTTTCTAGAATAAAGATGTAAAATTAATTGATATGACATATTGTTATATATAAATAACTATTAAACAAAATTTATATGTAAGTACATAACACATATATGACACTGGAAAAACTGGATACTACCATGACAGGAAGGAAAGGATATAGACATAACCATTTTTATCACAAATGTCAACTCAAATTGTATTATAGATAATTATAAATATAATTCAGAGTTTTCTATAGCTGGTGATAGTCACTTCAACTGTGTTTTAAATTCAGTTTTTATTTGAAATCATCCCTGTGCTGGAAATTATGATTCCTTTCTCAGCTTTCCAAATGCTGTGGGTACTAGCAATTCATATACATTTTTATAAACAAGAACTTCATAATCCAAGAAGGCATGTCCCTTATTTGATTTAAAAAAAAATGACTACTATTCTGTAGATAAGATTGCTGTGAGGATGAAATATCAGTCGTAGAGTATAGGTAAATATTTGTTAATTACACGTTGGCAATAAAGACATTGCAGCCAGTCCTGGTGAGACCTGATAAGGTAGGGTCAGATGGAAGGGGAGGAGGACCTCTCCTATCATTGGACTTAGAGAGGGGCAGACAGGAGATGAGGGAGAGAGGGTGAGACTGAGAGGGAATGAGGGAGGGGGCTACAGCTGGAATATAAAGTAAATGAAGTGTAATTAATATTAAAAGATAAAAATTTAATTAAAAAAATACATATACAAAAATGTATGAAGAAAACTTAGAGCTTCATAAAGGGCCATAAAACTAAGCAAACTAGTTGAATACAATTATCAACTTATTAGATGTACACATTGAGATTAAATATATGAAAACACTCAAGTCAAATGTCTTCAGTGACTAGCAAACCCAAGGACAATGAGCAGTCAGTACAAACTGAAATCCAGATCTTGATGGTGCCAAGGGTAGAGGATTATATAAAGCAGGAGAAAATTTTATTGTTCCCTGCTGAGAATGCAATTTTTTTAAATTTTTTTTTATTAATTACACTTCACTCATTCTGTATCCCCCCATAATTCCCTCCCTCCTCCCCTCCCGGTCCTACCCTCCCCCCCCTTTCTGCATGCATGCCCCTCCCCAAGTCCACTGATAGGGGAGGTCCTCCTCTCCTTCTGTCTGATCTTAGCCCAGCAGTTCTCATCAGAAGTGGCTGCGTTGTCAGGGTTCTAGGTTATCTCCACGGATAGTCCTTGGTTGGAGTATGAGTCTCTGGGAAGTTCCATGTGTTCAAATTATCTTGTTCTGTTGCTCTCCTGGTAGAGTTCCCGTCGCCTCCAGCTTCTTACATAAAATTCCATTCACTCTGCCCATCAGTTGGCCATCAGGCTCAGCATCTGCTATGACAGTCTATACTGCAGAGGCTTTCAGAGAATGCAAATGTTAATCCACAAATTATATAAGAGTTTGAAAAATTATTATAAAGCTACCCATTGCCAGACCATATCACAAAGCTTTCTGACTCCTTAGTATTTTCTCATATAAAATGAAAAATGATATGTCCACACAAAGAATCTTTCTTGAAAATGTATACTTCATCATCTGTTTCAATCTGCTGCTGGCTGGAGTTTCCAAGATGACAATCAAGCTAGGCCCCTGTTTGCAAGCATAGCAAAGAATCATTAAGAGTGTCAGAGGCTGGCTCTCTATCATAAAGTGGGTATCAGGTTGAGCCAATTATTGGTTGGAAATTCCCTCTATCTTTGTTACCTCTTTATCCTTGTACTTCTTGTAAACACGGTAATTTTTGGATCAAAACTTCAGGCATCTTGTCACCCACATTATGAGTCTTAGCTAGAGTCCTCCCATATCGGCCCAGGAGCCTACCTTGTTGTGGGCCTCCAGCTTGATCAAGAGATGTCCCCCTCTCTCAATTTCCCTTCTTTTTTCCAGCCCTCTTACCTCCCACCCCATTCTCCTCACATCTGATCTCCACCTTTGTTTCCCCTCCCATTCCATCTCCTTCCAAGTACTTCTCTTCATGCACTGGACTTGTATAGCCAAGCATGGGACAGAGGTCCATGGGTCCTGTGGATGTGTTGCGGGGAGATGGAAGAACCTGGAGGAGACAGGAACCTCACAAGAAGACCAACTGAGTCAACTAACCAAGTCCCATAGAGGTTTAGAGAGACTGAGGCATCAGCTGAGGAGCATGAATGGTCTGGACTTAGGCCCCATACATATATGTGGCCAATGAGTGGCTTGATCTTCATATCAGGTACCTGGAAAGTAGAGGGGGAAGTGATTCTAACATGGACTCTATTGCCTACTTTGAGATCATTTCCCCCTTGTGGAGCTGCCTTTCTTGGACCTAAGGGATGAGGATATGCTCAGGCTTGATGTGATTTGATGTTCTGGGGGGGTTGATATGTTAGGGGGAGGGAGGCTCCCCTTTTCTGGGAGCAAAGGGAGAGGGAAAGGGTGAAGGAGGGAAAGGAGGAATTGAGAGGAGAGGAGGGAGGGGTATTCTTGGGGAAGTAAAGTAAATCAACTGAAATTATAAAGCAGTAGGTATTCAGGATGCTCTTCAAAGGAAGTCAGTGGCTTCAAATGTGGACAATTAAACAATAAAATATTAGCCAATGGAGCAGGGGAAACAAAGTCCTGGAGGAACTTATTAGAACAATGATAAGATAAATTGTAAAAAAAAAAGTTTACAAAGCTATGAATATCAGAAATTCAGTGGTTTTTTTGTTTGTTTGTTTAAGTAAAGTAAGGAGATTAAAAAAGGAGTTCTGGAGAATATTAGATTAATACTACAAATAAAGCCATTCTCTATAAGTTAATGATAAGTGCATTTCACTATGAGTATGAAAGACAATGTAATTTTTAAAGAAGAGAATATCTTAATGTAAACCATGGTGTTTGGTTCATAACAATATTAGCTATGAAATCATAACAAATGCAGTATAATAATAGAAAATACTAATAACATTAACAACCGGAAAGAAAAAAAGTAGATGAAGAGTAGCAGTCTAATACCTATTGTTCTGTCTAAAAATGTGAAATAATCTAAATAATTATTTTACAATCTTGAATTTGTATCTGTGTTCTATATGCATATATATAGTTACATGTGTTCATGCATGTTTATGTATATTGTCAGTAGACATGTGTGTGCCTATGTTTGGAGTCCAGAAGCCAACCTTTGTGTGCTTTCTTCTGTTATTCTTTACCTTAGCTTGAGGTAAAGTCTCTCATTGTATGTGCAGCTCACCAGTCCAGCTAGGCTGACTCTTCTGCTTTCTCCAGGTTCCTACAGCACCAGCCACCGCAGTATTGTGGTTATAGCTTCTCAGGTTTGCTCTGCAAACCAAGCTCTTCACTCATCAACCCTTTGTCAGCAGCAGAATTCTTGATTCTTAGTTACCAACCTTACCACATCCTTGGGACTTTCAAAAATCTATATTCAAATATTCAAACATGCTTATATTTTAATAAATTTGTGTTTTCATAAATTTTGAGATTATTGCTATCATTCTCAAGTATGTCTTGAGAAATAAATAGAAAAATAATTATATTCAGTCAAGTGCAATTATAATTCATTAGGGCTGGTATTATTATCAGATGTTTCTAGTTGATGACAGTAATTCCAGCAACATAGTGCTGATGGTAGTTTCAATATTGCCACTTAGCATATAGCTGCTGTAAAGAAGCTATTATGTGCTTCAGTGTCGACTGTATAGAAGTTTGAGTAATTCAATTGAAAGAGTCATTAAATCATACTAAAGGAGGCTGGAAAGACGGTTCAGAAGTTGAGATCACATACTATTCTTACAAAAGACACATATCCAAGTTGCAGCACCCACATCTGGATTCTCAAAACTACCTGGAACTACACTACAAGTTTGGACTCCACTGGCACCTGCACTCATACATACCCAAACACAGAGACGTACATTTCAAAAAAGCACATTGGGTAAAAGAACTGACTACTGAGTAAGCGTTCAACACATTTTTATCTGAATCTATAAGTAAAGCAAATGAGAAAAAAATATAAAAATTTAAAAATAAAGAATAAGAAAAAAAAACAACCTGTAGATTTTCTACTAGCCTGTCCCAAAGTGCAGTGTAATGCAAAGAAAATTATGTTTTAGATGACTGCTCAATTTTGTTGAAGAAGGAATCCAATAAAATACTTAAAGTTAGTCTGAAATGCTAAATGAAATTATATCAGTTCTGAAGACATAAACAATTTTTAAAAGCTGGAAAACCTGCCAAGCACGAAAGGTATAAAAAGAAGTAATGTCAGAAAATCAAACAGGTTACCTCCAGAGCAATTTAGTGCAGAATAGTGGCAAACTTCTTACTTCCAAAATGAGATCAAAATGTATTATTTTCAAAATTGTACAGTAAGATTTTTTTAGAAATTTGAAATCTATATTTGAGGGAGGGATGGTGGGACTGGTAGGGAATGAGGGAGGGGGCTACAGCTGGGATACAAAATAAATAACCTGTGATTAATATAAAAAATAAAATTATAAAAAAACATAAAAAAAGAAATCTATATGAAAAAAAACCAATTATTTAAAATGGGAACCAAAAAAGTGACACAAGGATTTAAAACTATAACTTTTAAGTAGTTTGTTTTAAATAGTATAATATAATAGATCTCTAATAACCATCAAAGAGATGCAAATCAAAATGACCCTGAGATTTCACCTTACACCCACCAAAATGGCTAAAATAAAAAACTCAAATGACAACACATGCTGGAGAGTTTGTGGAGAAAGGGGAACCCTCCTCAATTGTTGGTGGGAATGTAAACTTGTACAACCACTTTGGAAGTCAATCTGGCACTTTCTCAGACAATTAGGAATAGCGCTTCTCAAGACCCAGCTTTACCACTTCTAGGCATATAGCCAAAATTTGCTCAAGTACACAGCAAGGACATTTGCTCAACCATGTTTGTAGCAGCTTTATTTGTAATAGCCAGAAGCTGGAAATGGACCCAGATGTCCATCAACAGAGGAATGGATTGTGGTATTTTTACACAATGGAATACTACTCAGCAATCAAAAACGAGGAAATCATAAAATTTGCAGGCAAATGGTGGGCTCTAGAAAAGATCATTCTGAGTGAGGTATCCCAGAAGGAGAAAGACGCACATGGTATATACTCACTTATATAGACCTATAAGATAGGATAAACATAATGAAATCTATATACCTAAAGAAGAAAAACAAGAAAGAAGACCTGTGGTAAGATGATTAATTCATGCTTAGAAAGACAAATGGGATGGGCATTGGATGTAGGAACAAAAAGGAACAGGACAGGAGCCTACTGCAGAGGGCCTCTGAAATTCTCTACCTAGCAGTGTATCAAAGCAGATACTAAGACCCATAACCAAAACTTTGGCAGAGTGCAGAGAATCATATGAAAGAAGGGGGAGTTAGTATGACTTGGAAAGGATAGAAGCTCCATAAGGACCAAATATATCTGGGCACAGGGGTATTTTCTGAGACTGTTTCTCCAACCAAGGACCATATATAGATATACATGTATCGATAACCTGGAACCTCTGTTTGGTTGTAGGCTGTGGTAGCTCAGTAATCAAGTGGGATCTCCTAGTAAGGGGAACGGGGCTATTTCTGATAGGAACTCAATGGCTGGATCTTTGACCTCCCCACTCCCCAAGGAGGAACAGTCCTGCTAGGCCACAGAGGATGACTTTGCAGCCAGTCCTGAAGATACTTGATAAAACAGGGTCAAATGAAAGGGGAGGAGTTGCTCCCCAATTAGTGACTTGGAAAGGAGCAGGAAGTTGATGAGGGAAGGAGAGTGGGATTGGGAGGGAATGAGGGAGCTGGATACAGCTGAGATACAGAGTTAAAAAAATATAACTAATAATAAAATAAAAATAAATATTATAATACTATTTTTCAAAAAAGTCAGGATATATTAAATATTTATAATGTTAATAGAACATAATACAGTACCAACAATATAAGAACTCCTAAAACATTATAAATTATTCCAGAATTATAAAAATATTGATACAATAAATCAGGATTTTTATGAACAATGTAAGACTAAACTCATTTTTGAAGCTCTATATATTGCTATAGGATTTTTCACCCTCAAGTTTCTGGCAATTATTTCATAACTTTGTACAATTCATCTTTTTTTTTTTTTTCCTAAGTCATTTTCTTAGTTTGCCATTTCATTGCTGGGAAGGAAAGGGTTTATTAGGTTTACAATTCTTGGTCACCAGACCAAAGAAAGTCAAGTAGGGAATTCAGGGCAGGGCAGGACTGTCCTGGCTTGCTAAGTTTGCTTTGCTCTAGAACCCAAGGTCTCCTGCACAGAAGTGGCTGTGGCCACAGTGGACAGAATTTGTCTACCTAAAACATTAGTCAGGAAACTGTCCTACAAGGTTGCACTCTGTCAGTCTGATAGAGAAGTCTTTTTTTTTTTTTTCCCAATTCTTCTTCCCAGATGACCCTAGCTTGCATAAATTAGAAAAACAGAGGAAGAGGATCTGGGCAGTCCTGATGGGACCTGATAGGGTAGGGTCAGACAGTAGGGGAGGAGGACTTCCCCTATCAGTGGACTAGGGGAGGAACAAGGAAAGAGGGGAGCATGGGGAAAGGAAGGTAAGACCCAGAGGACATGAGGGGGGTGGTTACAACCAGGATACAAAGTGAATAATTAATAATAATGAAAAAAAGAAAGAAAAGTCTTACTATTCATTCATTATGTAGTTATCACTCATCATCCTTACATGTTCTTCTCCTGACAATTAGATAGATAGCTCAGTTGTAATGTGGCAGTTATGCTTCATGGTTTTCAGTTACTTCAAAAGATTTTTTTCCACTTGAACCCACTTAATCCATTAGAAGAGTCCACTAGAGTTTTCAGAAATGGTCATTTACTAATTGAGCGCATCACATCTATAAGTGATTACTTTGTCGTATAGTAAGCCACTCACTGAGACTTGATCAGCCTGCTTATGGAAATAGGGATTTAAATTTCAGTGTTTGACCAGATAACCACATCTATAGCAAAGTAAAATACAATAGTCTAAAAGGATACAGCCCATATAAATTGTACTATATTAGTGTGACTTTAACACGTGACAAAATGTGGGACAGTCATTCCCAATTTCATCATCATTACGATAAAATTAGGTCTGTGTGACTTACATGACTGTAACACAATTGAGAGCTGCTTTGGTGTGAGTTCTTTTGCCCCTATATGAAAATTAGGATAAATTAGGATTTCTGTTAATTGCATTAACAGTTTTGTTTAAAATTCCAAGTTTTGGCCAGTTTGTACTTAATCATACTATTTTTGTATGCTAGATATTTTTTATATACTATATAAATTTATATATTATAACTTTGTTTTCTTTTATAATACTGATCAACTAGATATGAAAACACTCAAGCACATTGAATGTTTTCAGATAAGCTTAACTGGAGGAATGTAGGAGATCTAAATCTCTGAAAACTAATGCACAAACAGGAATAATGAAAATGCATTTGTACATACATACAACACACACAAGGAAAGGTACTCACACATAGCATGAGCCAGACTTCCAAGTTATTATCCAGGACATAAAACTGTAATGGGGATAAGTTGTCCATTGTGTCAAAAGATATGTAGTCATATAATCCCTAATAGGAAAAGGCAATTGCCTATAACAAATTTCCTGTATAAGGATGAATTTTGTTGGGTTTCAAAGAGGCAATGTATGCTAAGAGTTTTCCCTTTTATGTAGAGGACATAATTGAATCTTTGGAGTATCTCCAGTTATCACTCAACATTCTGCTTTTAAGTGCATGCACAGAACTCTAGAAGGAGGAAAAAAAAAACTGCTTCATCAGCAAAGCCACCAATTCATTCAGATGACAATACCAAGTTAGTTCCCTAAAGACCATGAAAAATTCTGGCTCAACTATTTTAATCAATATTTTTCTTTCTACACTAGTACAACTTGATTTTAAAATGAGTCAGAAAACAAAAACAAAAAAACTGCATCATATTTTGACATTACAAATGGTACGTATAGTAGGCTTAGAATATACCATGAGGTATGGAATAATAGAAGAGACAGAGGTAAAATAATATATGAAGAACCGATTAGATATTTTACATATAGTTTTATTTTAGTATTCAATTACATTTAAAGTAAATATTTGGAGGAGACCCAAGATTGTGGCGACCAACACGCACCGAATCTGACAGGTAGAGGATCTGAAACTCCAAAACTGGTGAGTGGAGGAGCATCTGAACCCTGAAAATCAACATCGAGGCTTTCTGGATGACAGGGAACAACATGTGAGCTGAGGCCATTTAGATTCAGGTCACCCATGGACTTCTCTGGGGATGTAGAGTGGCAAACATTCAACTCCCCTGCACTTCCCCTTTTCAGGCCTCCCTCCTCCTCCTCAGCAGAGGTGGCCCACAGTGCCTGAGACTCTTAGCACAGAACTCACTGGCTGGTGACTGAGATAGCAAGGGTGGGGCTCCAAGCTCCTCAGCAACTCTTGCCAGCTGTACCAGCCTTCCAGGTCCTGGGACCACATGCAGCTCTACGGTCCCTACAGGGCTTCCCAATCCCTCCGTGGTGGACAGCCAGCTGTATAGCCACCAAAGTCCACCAGACCCATGAAACCAAAACCACCTAAGTACACCAGGCCTGCAGGGCCAACCAGTTCCATGGACCACTGGAGTGGTTCTCCAGGATTTCCCACCAGGCATCTGTAACTGCCTCCCAGTTCCTCTGCTGCAGCTGGACCCCCAAGTTTTGCACCTGTAGCACCACCGAGCTGATGGAGCTCCTACACCCGCAATTGCCCCTGCAGGCCCAAATCTGAGACTAGAGAACAAGGAAACCCCTGTGCTTTCCGAATTGACCTGCTAGAGAGTGAGTGCATCTTCAAGTGACTGCAGAGCCCCAGATCCAGGGTCCCTCTAAGCTAGCAGCCAGACATCGGACCTCTCCCATCCACATACCCACTGTGGGAAATATAGGTATTCTTAGAAGAGTGTTCTCAACATTGAAGCCCCCGTTCTGCAGGTCAACCAGTGGAGTCCAAGCAAACAACTCCCAGATCCCAGACACAGCTGAATACCAGTGGCCTATAGGCCACTGAGCTATTCAGGGAATCTGCATAAACGAAGTACACCCACGAATACCACCAGCACTGATGAACACCTCTAGAACTCACAACCTCTTCTGTGCCTGCACTGTGTCCCTGCCCCACACTCCAGACATCTACACTCTCTGTCCTTTAAAGCACACTTCAAAGTACACAAACACTCTCGCTCTCATTTGTCCTTCAGCACCTGTGGATGTTTCTCCCTTAGATATATCTGAAACACCAACACACACTCTCAAACCAGGGGACCTTGCTCATCTTCCTGAAGAAAACCTGAGACACCAGAGAAAGACAGTCCCAGTCTGAAATACAGAATCCAGAAGAACACATCCAACAAAAATCAGGATATTATGGCTTCACCAGCAATCCCCAAAATCAATAGATACTCCAATTCTTTGGTAACACAGGAAAATGATTTTAAAGCTATGATCACACAGTTATTAGAGGCACATAAAGAGGAAACAAACAAATCTCTCAAAGAAGTAGCCACACAAATGGAGGCAAATAAAGAGGATATGAACAAAGATTTCAGAGAAACACAGGCAAATATAGCCAAACAAATACAGGCACAAGCAGAGGCACAATTAGTGGCATACAGAGAGGAAACAAACAAAAAAATTGAGACCATCATAGAGAGACAGAGATCCACATTCAAACAGATGAAGGAAATGGTGCAAGATATAAAAACAGAATTAGAATCAATAAAGAAAATACAAACCAAGAAAAAGCTGGAGCTGGAGAACTTAGAGAAATGATCAGGAACCACAAAGTAACTTTCACCAATAGAATACAAAAGATGGAAGAGAGAATCCCTGGTGCTGAAGATACACTTGCAGAAACTGATACATCTCTCAGAGAAAAAGTAAAATCTGAATGGTTCCAAACACAAAACATCCAATAAATAAAGGATACAATGAAAAGATGAAATCTCAGAATAAAAGGAATTGATGAAAAAGAAGATTCCAGGCTCCAAAATCCAGAAAATATTTTTCAAGAAATTCATAGAGGAAAATTTTCACAACTTAAAGAAAGAGATGTCCATAAACATACAAGAGGCCTACAGAACACCAAATAGACTATGCTAGAAAAGAAACTGCTCATGTCACATCATAGTCAAAACACTAAATGTACAGAACAAAGAGAAGATATTAAAAGCAACAAGGGAAAAAGGCCAAGTAACATATAAAGGTAGACCTAACAATCACACCAGTCTTCTCAACAAAAACTATGAAAGTAAGAAGAGCTTGGGCAGGTGTCATGAAGACTTTATGGGACCACAGATGCAAACCTAGACTACTATACCTAGCAAAGCTTTCAATTAACATAGATGGGGAAAAATATTCCACGATAAACTAAATTAAAGCATTATCTACACAGCAAATCAGCCCTACAGAAGACACTACAACAGTAACATCACCAACTCCACAATAAAAGGAAATAACATTCATTGGTCACTAACATGAATTGACTCAACTGTCCAAAAAAAAGACACAGACTAACAGAATGGTTGTGGAAGCAGATTCCAATATTCTGATGCATCCAAGAAACATACCTCTGCAACAAAAATAAACAATATCTCAAAGTAAAGGGCTGGAAAAATGTTTTTCAAGCAAATGGATCGAGAAAAAAAGCTAGAGTAGCTATCCTGATATCTAATAAAATAGACTTTCAACCAAAATTAATCAAAAATGAGGAGAGGCATTTCATTCTCATCAAAGAAAAAACACACCACAAGGATTTCACAATTCTGAATATCTATGCTCCAATACATGGCAAGGCATGAAACATTATTAAAGCTGAAATCACACATTGATCCCAGCACCTTAATAGTGGGAGACTTCAACATTTCATACTCACCAAGGGACAGATCATCCAGATAGAAGCTAATCAGTAAAAGAAGAGTATTTACTGAGGCCCTAAATCAAATGGACCTAATAGATATGTACAGAAATTTTCACCCAAATTCAAAAGAGTATACCTGATTAAGGGGATACAAATCAGAAAGGAAGAAAAGTATTATTTTTGCAGAGGATATGATAGTCTACATGAGCAACCACAAAAGCTTATCCAGAGAACTGTTTCAGCTGATAAACACCTTTAGCAAAGTGGCTGGATAAAATATTAACTAAAAAAAAAAAAAAAAAAAAAAATCAGAAGCCTTCCTATATACCCAAGACAAAAGAGCTGAGGAAGAAATCAGGGAACCAACACCCTTCACAATAGCCACTATAACAAAGTACGTTGGTGTGACTCTAACCAAGCAAGTGAAAAACCTGTTTGAAAAAAACTTCACATCTCTGAAGAAAGAAATTGAAGAAGATATCAGACGATGGAAAGACCTCCCATGCTCATGGAACGGTAGGATACGGAAATTGTGGTTCATTTATACAATGGAATACTACTCAACAATTATAAACAAGGAAACCATGAAATTTACAGGCAAATGATGGGACCTAGAAAAGATCATCCCAAGTGAGGTATCCCAGAAGCAGAAAGACACACATGGTATATACCCACTTATAAGTGGATGCTAGACCTATCATATAGGATAAACGTACTAAAATCTGTAGACCCAAGGAAGCTAAACAAGAAGGAAGACCCTGGGTAAAATGATCAATCCTCACTCAGAAAGGCAAACTGGACTGACATCGGAAGAAGGCGAAAACAAGGAACAGGACAGGAGCCTACCACAGAGAGCCTCTGAAAGACTCTACCAAGCAGGGTATTGAAATAGATGCTGAGGTACATAACAAAATACTGGGCAGAGTACAGGGAATCTTATGAAAGGAATAGAAGATAGAAAGAGCTGGAAGGGACAGGAGCGCCACAAGGAGAGCAACAACTACACCCATTTCATATGCAAGGAAAAGGCTCTTTTATGCTGACCCATTTCACCTGCCCATATAACTAGGATAGTGAAAACAACCTTAATTGAAGGATGAAAAACACATAATGAGAAGGATTTAAAAGTGCACTTTAAAAAGATAACTGTAATATAACCTTATTCAATTACTGGGTGGCCTCTCAAGTAGAAGACAGAAGATTTATTTTATGCTTGAAAAAAAAAAACACAAAATATAGACACTTGGTATTTAATTAGTCTATAATAAAATTGGCTACAATAAAAACAACCTGAAGAGATCCAAGATGGAAGCAACAATCGCACAGAGTATCTGAACAGCAGCTCCACAGAGAGAGCAGGGCGTCCTGCATACCATAATGTAGACTCCAAAACCCTGACATCTGTTTCTCAGGTGGGAGGGGGTACATAAAGGTCCATCTTCAGGGTACCAAGCTAATATCAGGAAAAATTTTGGGGCACCCACCATGTACTACCTCAGCCTTAGGCCACCAGCCCAAGCCCACCTTCTGTGGATACTTTCCTGATACCAGCTAATGGTGGCTCAGATGTTGGATGCTCACTTCTACTGCCTATGGAGTGATTACCTTCCTTTACTGACATTGAGGTCCCAAACTTGGGCAAACACACTGTCACTATCCTGTGATCACCGTCCTAGTCCCAGAAGCTAGTGACACACACTCTCACCATCCTGTGGAAGAGATAACTTCTGGTTCTGTTGGGGTGGCACGGCTCAATTCTGCCTGCTCCCTGGCCGCCTGGCTCACCCGGGGCAGAATCGGCCAGTACAGCACAGAGGTGAACACAGCAGAACTGAGCGAGCCACAGAACCCAAGTCCCAATTTCCACCATGTCAACAAATCCAGTGGGGCACTAGAGAAGCTCTAGACTCAGAGATATATCTGCCTATGCCCCAGCTACCTGAAATGCCTAGGTCACAAACAGAGAGCCAACAGAGACTATGAATCTGGAAGAGACTAATTCAGACTCCAGAGACAGGTGGACCCAGTCTGCAGTAGAGATTTCAGGAACAATAAGTAAAGGCTACAGAAAACCAGATGGTTAGAGGCAGGTTTAAGAATACAGGTACCAAAAAGCAGGACATCATGGCTTCACCAGACTCTCCAATAAACAACGGATATTGTCATGCAAATGAAATCCGAGAAAATGATCTTAAATCTTAATTACACAAGAATGAATATCATGCAGACACTAAGAAACCACAGACATCAACCCAGACTATTACACACAGCAAAACTTTCAATCAACATAGATGGAGAAAACAAAATATTCCATGCATCACTAAATTTAAACAACGTCTACACAGCAACACATCCCTACAGATAATCCTAGAACAAAAATTCCAACCCAGTGAGACCAATTACACCTGAGAAAACACAGTATAAAGATACTTCACAACAACCAAAGGAGAAAAAAAAAAAAGAAAAGAAAAGAAAAAGAAGCACACAAACACAATCACCAACAACTCCAGAATAAAGGGAGCTAGAAATCATTGGTCACTATTATCTATCAACATCAATGGACTCAACTGTCTAATAAAAAGGCAAACTAACAAAATGGTTGCTGAAACAGGGGTCAACATCTGCTGCATTCAAGAAACAGACCTCTGCAACAAAGATAGACACTACCTCAGAATAAAGGGCTAGGGAAAGTTTTTCCAAGCAAAAGGACCCCAGAATCAAGCTGAAGTAGTAACCCTGATATCAAAAAACGAGTTTTTCAACCAAAATTAATAAAAAGAGATGAGGTGGGACACTTTACTCTCATCAAAGGAAAAATCCACCTGGAAGTCATCAAAATCCTAAACACCTATGCATAAAAAAGAAGGGCTTCTGCATTTGTAAAAATAAACTTTTAAAGCTTAAATCACACATTGATCCCAACATCTTAATAATGGGAGACTTTAACACCCAACTCACACCAAGGGAAAGATTATTGAGACAAAAGCTAAACAGAGAAATAATGACACTTACAGAGGTCCTAAATCAAATGGACCTAATAAATGTCTACAGAACTTTTCACCCAAACAAGAATATACCTTCTTCTCAGCAACTCAAAGAACCTTCTCAAAATTGAACATATATCTGGGCACAAAGCAAGCATCTACAGATATGAGAATGTTGAAATAATCCCTTGTATCATATCAGATCACCATGGGCTAAAACTAGACCTCAACAATAACAAAAATAGCAAAAAGCCAGCATACACATGACACTAAATAGCTCTACACAACTACCCAGTTCTTCCCTGACCCAGGGAAGAAATACAGAAAGAAATTAAGATTTCCTAGAAATCAATGAAAATGAAGACACAACTTACCCAAACTTATGGGGCACAGTGAAAGCAGTGCTAAGAGGAAAATTCATAAAATTAAATATGTTCATGAAGAAATTCTAGACATCTGATAAAAGGCACACCTGAAAACACTAGAAAAAAAAATGAAGGAGACATAACTAAGAGAAGTAGAAGGCTGGAAATAATTAAACTCAGAAAGGAAATAAATAAATTAGAAACAATGTGAAAAAATTCAAAGAATCAATGAAACCAAGAGATGGTTCATTGAGAAAATCAACAAGACAGACAAACCTTTAGTCAACCTAACTAAACAGCAGAGTGATAGTATCCAAATCAACAAAATCAGAAATGGAAAGGGGGACATAACAACAGACACTGAGGAAATCCAAACAATCATTATGTCCTTCTTCAAAAGCCTATACAAAGTGAATCCAAGAGCATATCAAAGACATCATCTACCATGACCAAGTAGGCTTCATCTTAGGCTTGCAGGGGTGGTTCAACATATTTGGATATCCATCAATGTGATTCACCATATAAACAAACTGAAAGAAAAAAAATCCCACACGATCATCTCCTTAGATGCAGAAAAAGCATTTGACAAAATTCAACACCCGTTCTTGTTTAAAGTGTTGGAGAGATCCGGGATACAAAGGCACACATATAAACATAGTAAAGTCAATATATTGCAAGCCTATAGCCAACATCAGACCAAATGTAGAAAAACTTAAATCAATGCCACTGAAATCAGAGACAAAGCAAGGCTGACCACCCTCTCTCTCTTTCTTCAACATATACCTGAAAGATATACCACCGTTCAACAAGGACATTTTCTCAAGGTTGTCATAGCAGCTTTATTTGTAATAGTCCATCAACCGAGGAATGGGTGCAGAAATTGTGGTACATTTACACAATAGAATACTGCTAAGTTATTTAAAAAAAAAAAAAAAAGGAAATCATGAAATTATCAGGCAAATTGATGGAACTAGAAAATACCATCCCGAGGGAGGTAACCCAGAAGCAGAAAGAAACACATGATATATACTCACTTATAAATGAATATTAGAAATATAATATAGGATAGACATACTAAAATCTATAGTCCTAAGAAAGCTAACCAACAAGGAGGACCCTAGAAAAGATGCTTAATCCTCATTCAGAAGGGCAAACCAGATAGACATCAGATGTAGAAGACAAGGAACAGGACAGGAATCTATCACAGAGGGCCTCTAAAAGATTCTACCCCGCAGCTTATGAAAACTGATTCTGAGATTCATAGCCAAACTTTCGGCAGAGTACAGGAAATCTTATGGAAGTAGAGGGAGACAGAAAAACCTGGGGGAAATGGGGACAGGTGCTCTACAAGGAGACAAAGCCAAAACAATCTGGGCTCAGGGTGACTTGCAGAGACTGATGAATCAACCAAGGACTGCATGGAGAGGACTTAGACCCTCTGCTCAGATGTAGCCCATAGGCAACTCAGCCTCCACTGGTGTTCCATAGTAAGGGGAGCAAGATTTGCCTGCTCTTTGATCACCTCCCCCTGATGAGATGGCCTTACTAGACCACAAAGAAAGAGGATACAGACAGTACTGATGTTACCTGATAGGCTGTGAACAGATAGTAGGGGAGGAGAATCTCCCCTATCAGTGGAATAGGGGAGGGGCATAGAGGGGAAGAGTGTTGGATGGTGGGAACAGGAGGAGATGAGGGATGGGGTTATAGCTGGGATACTAAATGAATAAATAATAATAATAATAATTTTTAATTTTTATTTTTACTAATTGCAATTTATTCACTTTGTATCCCTCATGTAGCTCCCTCCCTCCTTCCCTCCCAAATCTTCCCTCACTCCCCCTTCTCCACCCATATCCCATCCCCAGTCCACCAATTGGGAAAGTCTTCCTCCCCTTCCTTCTGACCTAGTCTATCAGGTCTCATCAGGAGTGGCTGCATTATCTTCCTCTGTGGCCTGGTAGGGCTGTTCCCCCCTCAGGGGGAGGTTATCAAAGAGCAGGCCACTATAATTACCTCCCCCTGAGAGAAAAGCAGCATTACCAGGCCACAGAAGAAGACAATGCAGCAACTCCTTATGAGACCTAATTGACTAGGATCAGAAGGAAGGAAAAGAAGACCCTCCCCATCAGTGGACCTGGGGAGGGGCATGCATCCAGAGGGTGGAGGAAGGGAGGGATTGGGACCAAAGGAGGGAGGGAACCACAGGGGGGATTTAATAAAGTGTAATTAATAAAGAATTTTAAAAAATGTCTTGCAAAAAAAAAAAGAGCAGGCCAATCATTTCATGTCAAAGACAGTCCCTGTTCCCATTACTATGTAACCCACTTGGACACTGAATTGTCATGGACTACATCTGTGCAAGTTCTAGGTTATCTCTGTGAATGGTCCTTGGTTGGAGTATCAGTTTCAGAAAAAAAAACAAAAAAACAAAAAACTTGTGCCCAGATTTTTTGGTTCTGTTGCTCTCCTTCTGGAGCTCCTGTCATCTTCAGGTCTTCCTATTTCACACTTCTTTCATAAGATTCCCTGCACTGTTCCCAAACTTTGCCTATAAGTCTTAGAATCTGCTTTGATACCCTGCAGGGTAGAGCCTTTCAGAGGCCCTCTGTGGTAGGCTTCTGTTTTGTTCCCTGTTTTCTCCCTCTTCTGTTGTCCATCCTCTTTGCCTTTCTGAATGGGGATTGAGCATCTTAGCAGAGTCCTCCTTCTTGATTAGTTTCTTTGGGTGTACAGATTTTAGTATGTTTATCCTATATTATATGTCTAATATCCACTTAGGAGTGAGTATATACCCTGTGTGTCTTTCTGCTTCTGGGATACCTCAATCAAGATGATCTTTTCCAGTTCCCACCATTTACCTACAAATTTCATGATTTCCTTGTTTTTTTTTTTTTAATTTTTTTTTTTATTGCTGAGTAATATTCCATTGTGTAGACGTACCACAATTTCTGTATCCAATCCTCAACTGAGGGGCTTATGGGTTATTTCCAGCTTCTGGCTATTGCAAATAAAGCTGATACAAACATGGTTGAGCAAATGCCCTTGTTGTATACTCGAATATATATATATATATATATATATATATATATATATATATATATATATATATATGTATATATATATATATATATATATATATATGTTAGATATATGCTTAGGGCTGGTAAAGCTGGATCTTGAGGAAGCGCTGTTCCTAATTTTCTGAGAAAGTGGCAGATTGATATCCAAAGTGGTTGTACAAGTTCATATTTCCACCAGCAGTGGAGGAGGGTTCCCCTTTCTCCACATTTTCTCCAGTATGTATTGTCACTTGAGTTTTTGATCTCAGTCATTTTGATGTGTGTAAGGTGAAATATCATTACAGCAAAACAAAAAGTAGCCAAGCACAGAAACTTACTACCACAGCCAACATCAAAATCAAAGGATCCAACAACCACTGTTCTGTTTTCTAACACATAAATCTTAGTCCTTTCTAAGCCTCTACAGCTAGATAAAAGAGCATATGTGGGGGTCCTTTCCTTCCATATGGAAATTCTATATATATGTACATATATATAATTTGTTTTTCATCCAGTCAGAACAGATGACAGATTAACAGATGACAGTTAATATCATTAGAACAGGAGGATGTGGCAACCATACTAATAAACTGTGTATGTTTCAGCATTTCTGAAGAGTGAAAATATATTTTTCACTTAACAATATATACAATATATACTGAGTTTCTTTGGTAATAGAATCACAAAGAATCCAATACTTAATATCCCTATCTTCAGAATAGAAAAAAAGATATAAATAAGTCAGTGTGTATCATAGACTGACTATGTGAAGTGAAAGAAATTGTAAAATAGAGCACACATTTCAAATGACCCCAGTGGAAGAACCTGGAAGTCATGGGATGAATTGGATGCATATACATATTAAGAGAAAATGCTGAAGTGAAAAGTGCTCGAAATAAGTATTATGTATCGTAAGGATCTGGGTCAGAACCTAAAACAGTATGTACAGCTTAGAGAGACAGTCATTCCTTGCTACTGCCTTCTTCCATGAACAGATAGCTTTTGAACACAAGAGAAATGCTGGAGAAGTTTAAAAATCATTCTCTGGCAAGGACTCAGTAGCTTTAAATATTTTAGACTGGTCAAATTAGAAATTCCATTCTTGGTTCACAGCATAAGTGAAAAATATACAATCCTTCTCACAGAAAGGGCTTAGACTATTCTCTAAGATTTCATAAACATAGATAGTGAATATTCAAACATAGAAAATATGACACTTAGGGTGTGCAGGACCCAAATCAGACTTTTAAACTGCTAATTATCCAAAATAAAAATAAAAGAAACTGATATATTTTAGTAATGTTTAAAACTCAGAATATTGATAAAAGTCCTAAGTTGTTATACATACAATTAATTGTAATT
The DNA here is from genome assembly GCF_907164565.1 of Psammomys obesus. NCBI lineage: Eukaryota > Metazoa > Chordata > Mammalia > Rodentia > Muridae > Psammomys > Psammomys obesus. Next base: position 45,880,435 of record NW_026591086.1, read on the forward strand.
ATTGGTAATAGATATCAAATGCATCATTGCAATATAGCTAAAACACATCTGATATATCTTGAATTACATTCACTAGTATAATTGTTGCATATTGTTCACTCACAGATGAAGGAAAGTATTACAGTAAATGAAAATCCCCTGACAATTAAATGATATACTTTTATGGTGTCAGCATCAGTGCTCAGTGTCAGGCCACAGTGAAAAATATATGGAGAATATAGGAAATGTACAGAAAAATACATGAACAAAACTATTAACACTGGGATAAAAAAATACCTCTAGACACGAGTATGTGACTTCTTCGAATGAGGTCATGGTCACAATTCTAGCGTCTGTGAGATAAGTAGAGTCTATTTTCAATCTTTGGCATCCCATGCTCTTGTGTGTGACAATGCACACGTGAATCACAGTGATTTAATAAGATAGTGCTGGCATATGGCAAGAAACAGTCATTGGCGTGTTTAGCAGAATGATTTTAGTGATTTTTGAGTTATAAGTGAGCAAAAAAAAATACTTTTTAACTTTGTAAAACATTTGGATTTTCATAACTCTTTATATTCCAAAATAACAGCAGTTATAAACTTTATACTTGGCAACCTCACAGTCTTATTTCAAACTCAAGGAAGCTTATGTTGTGAATTCTATGGAAATATAATCATCTGTAGTCTATTTTCAACACAGGCAGAAGAAGAATTTAGTTTGAAGCCATATTTAACTAAATAATTAAAATCCTTGAAGATACTCTGATTTGTTTAGCAGTGTAGCTAAAATGATAAATTAGCTAATGGTTTCTATATTAACATACTCATTAATGTTTCCTTTGCTAGCTTAATCCTATTTCTTCAGAAAATTTACAGGTGAATGACATCAATAATGTTTTGTAATTTTTAATATACTTTCTTATTATTATAATCAGAAAATTATTTGTTCTATATTTCTCATGACTCTGACATTATAAGATAGTACATGCTATATTTAAAAATGGTTAACATGAAGATGACAGCAGAAATTCCTTAAGCTCACACATACAAACACACATGCTTACACACATAACTTCTTTCTTGACAAATAGAATATAAAGTTCTAAAAGCATTTTTACTACTCATATTTTGGGCAAACCTTTTGAGATCATGTAATCAACAGGCTGTATAATACAGAATTCAGTCCAGGTTTAGTTGTGCCCTGCAGCACATTTTCTACCTCCATGATATCCTGCTCAAGTCCATAGGACTAAAAAAGCATGGAGACAATCCTGTTAAATCATTATCTCAAAAAAAATCTTTTTGTCCTAAAATTGTTCTGCTCAGGTATTGGGGTCTTAGTGATACCAAGGTAGTTAGTACAATGGTCTACCCTTACCATCACAGCCACAAAAAAACTGATGTTAACAGTAGCTTTCAGTATAAAATGCAATTTAAACATTTAAATAAATGAAAACATAAACTTTTGACCTTTCTGTACTGTTAATAACATATGGCTATTTATAATCTATTATCTCTCATTTATACAAAATAAGAAAAAAAAAAGTAAATCAATTTGAAATATAACAATTGTGTATTTAAAACTGGGATAACTTAAACAGCCTAGAACTCATTGGCACAGGAGACAACTTCCTGAACAGAACACCAACAGCACAGGCTCTAAGAGCAACAATCAATAAATGGGACCTCATGAAACTGAAAAGCTTCTGTAAAGCAAAAGACACTGTCATCAAAACAAATAGACAGCCTACAGATTGGGAAAGAATCTTCACCAACCCTTTATCTGACAGAGGGCTAATACCCAGTATATATAAAGAACTAAAGAAGCAGAAAAGCAACAAACCAAGTAATCCACTTAAAAAATGGGGAACAGAGCTAAACAGAGAATTCTCAAAAGAGGAACATCGAATGGCAGAAAAACACTTAAAGAAATGCTCAACCTCATTAGCCATTAGGGAAATGCAAATCAAAACGACCCTGAGATTTCACCTTACACCCATCAGAATGGCCAAGATGAAAAACTCAAGTGATAGCACATGCTGGAGAGGTTGTGGAGAAAAGGGAACCCTCCTCCATTGCTGGTGGGAATGTAAACTGGTTCAATCACTTTGGAAGTCAATCTGGCGCTTTCTCAGACAACTAGGAGTAGTGCTACCTCAAGACCCAGCTATACCACTCCTAGGTATATACCCAAAATTTGCTCAAGTACACAACAAGGACATTTGTTCAACCATGTACGTAGCAGCTTTATTTGTAATAGCCAGAACTTGGAAACAACCCAGATGTCCATCAAGGGAGGAATGGATACAGAAATTGTGGTATTTTTACACAATGGAATACTACTCAGCAATCAAAAAGGAGGAAATCATGAAATTTGCAGGCAAGTGGTGGGATCTAGAAAAGATCATTCTGAGTGAAGTATCCCAGAAGGAGAAAGACAAACTTGGTATATACTCGCTTATATAGACCTACAAGATATGATAAACATAATGAAATCTACACACCTAAAGAAGATAATCAAGAAAGTGGACACAGGCGAAGGTGATTAATCCTCATTTAGAAAGACAAATGGGATGTGCATTGAACTTATGACAGGAGTCTACCACAAAAGGCATCTGAAAGACTCTACCTAGCAGTGTTTCAAAGCAGACACTAAGACTCATAACCAAACCCTCGGCAGAGTGCAGGGAATCATATGAAAGAAGGGAAGTTAGTATGATATGGAAAGGATAGGAGCTCTACAAGGACCAAACATATCTGGGCACAGGGTCTTTTCTGAGACTGACACTCAACCAAGGACCATCTATGGATATAACCTAGAACTTCTGCTCGGATGTGGCCCGTGGTAGCTCAGTTACCAAGTAGTTTTCCAAAGTAAGGGGAACACGGACTATTTCTAACAGGATCTCAAGGGCAGGCTGTTTGACACCCCCCCCCCCAGGGAGGAGCAGTCTGTTAGGCCACAGAGGAGGACTTTGCAGCCAGCCCTGAAGATACCTGATAAAACAGGGTCAGATGAAAGGGGAGGAGGTCCTTCCCTATCAGTGGACTTGGAAAGGGGCAGGGAGGAGACCAGGGAGGGAGTGTGGGGTTGGGGAGGGAATGAGGGAGCGGGATACAGCTGGGACACAGAGTTAACAAAATGTAACTAAAAAGAAAAAAATAATAAAATAATAATAATAAAAAAACAATAAAAAAAACTGGGATAACTTTAAAAACAATTAGATGAAAGATGGATGCTTTTTAAAAGAGTTTAGAGGAAAACTTCTGTAATATAACTCACTATTATATTAATTTCTGCCTTTATATGTTAACTGTCTTTGATTGTGGTAGTTTCCTTCTAACACTCATCTTGTGAGGGTTTTAAAGATGAAACATGGTAAATTCTATCAAGTGGTGTTTTCATACTCAGAATTACCATGTAATTTGTTCTCCAATCAGATAGATTGAAATGTACTCCATAGTTAGGTTTTTAGTAATAAATCACCACAATCCTCGTACTACTCCGAGGGATTAGCAAATCCAATGCAGAATACATCAAGATCCCAATGGCATTCTTAACAAAATGGTCAACCACTGCTGTAGCCTCCAGAGAACCACAATATCCCTGCCTTTCCAAAACAGAATTGTGCCAATGGGGGAGAGGGGTGAAAGCAAGGATTTCTGGATAGTATCTGACTTGGAGGCGTACTACACTGCTGTAGTAATCGAAAGCCTTTGTAATGGTCTGAAAATAGGAACACATCCACATGGACAAAGAGTACCTTAAGTAGTCCCCCCAAAACTATAATTACATGATTTTTCAACTAAGATGATAAGAAGTTAATGGTGGAGTGTCAATACTCCCAATACTCAAGAGGCTGAGATGTGCAAAGAATCACTGAGAAGCCTGCATAGCATGGGGAAATCTTTACTAAAAGACCAGAACAGCCAACCAACCAACCAAATAATAAATAATGCCGAGAGGATGATTTAAAGAATAGCAGTGTTTTCAGAAAATTAATCAGGAAGTATTGCAAACCTAGCTGTAAATAAATTTAATGAAGTACCTATATCTCACTGGTTACAAAATTATAGTTTGATATGAAATTCTGTTACAAAAGATCTTGTGTTAACAACTCAGTTTCCAGCTAATGAGCTGTTGTGAGACCTTTCTATTCTGAGGAATCCAGCTTCCTGAACACACCCACTCATTCTGAATCCTAGCCTTCCTGTTTCTGTTTTTTGGACACTGTGAGTTATGCCTGCATTCTTAACTCTGCCAATCCACCATAATGTCTATCCCTTATCTTAGGCCAAAGGCTGATGGAGCCAACAATCTCAGGTATGAAACTTATGTGTTCAGGTACCCACATGAAGATTTCCTCCTTCTAATTGTTATTTCTAGGGAAGTTTATTATAATGATAATAAAAAAGGGACTAATTTACATCTCAAGAAATTCATAATATTATAAGGAGAGATGCCTTAGGACAGAGAAATGGCCAACATGATTTGTAGTTGATCCCAAAAGCTTGGGAATATAGGAACATAAAAGAAAGATGAAGTTATATCAAACAAGAGGCTTATACATAAAACAGTTTTCCAAATGAATAGGTAAGCTTCAGAATGCAATAATGTTTGCATAAAATATAAGAAAAGAGTATTATGTCTAAGGGGTTAATATTCAGCTATATGTGAGACTTAAAAAAACCTGATAGACAATAATGCCAACAATCATCTTTTTTTAAAAAATGCTGGTGTGAAAAAAAATAACATTTATGAGAAGAAAAATGAGTGGACAACAAATAAATAAATAAATAAAACTCATTAACATCGCTAATCATCAGGGAAATGGAATAAAAACCACACTCTAAATATCATAATGCAGCAAGACCAAAGTAATAATGATAGCTGTTACCAAAAGGAGAAAAAAAAAATAGGAGAAAGCATTCTGCCTAGGATGTGTCCAATATAGTCTCTCCAGACTGTTGGAGTAACTTACAACCATTGTGGGAAACAGTATGGAGTGCTCCAAAAAGCTAAATCAAAGGCATCTTCCTGCCTTCAGAAGCCTGTGTTAATGCTAGGGAGATCGAATTTTTCCTTCTGTAAGTTTTTCCTTCTCTAATAGCCAAGCTGAGATCTATATTCAAGCCTTTTCTTAATAGACTCCAATGTTGCTTCACAGAAATAAAAGATTAAAAATAAAAGCCCCAGATGACCCAGCAAATTCATTTCCAAAAAGAAGTTTTGATAGTACTGTTTTGTTAGAATATTCTTTCATATTCTTCCATGTTTAATACTTTGGTATACGCTAATTGTATCCTAACCTGGCTGTTGATGAAAGAATAAAAACTGCATGCTAAAATGCATGATGGAACAATCTGAAGCTGATGAAGTCAATGCAAATGTCCTGTATGGGATGTTGCAGGGAGAGAGAGAGAGAGCTGGGGGACTGAGAGAGTGTTCGTCCATCAAAGGCGTGCTTGTTTGGGCTGTTAAAAGGAACTACTTGTTGCTGTCCTCAGCTGGCAAAATTCCCCAAACTTCAGACATCTCACGTTCTTAGCATCCCTCTGTTTGAATTACAAACGCTGTATTTTTAGCAGTTATGAATATTGGGTGGCATTATTCAGCTATATAAAAATACAGTGATGTTATATCTATTTAAAAATCTATGTTAAAAGTGCAAAAGTTATGTCAAATTCCATATGCAAAAGAATATGCAGTAAAATTGTAGGTATTGGCAAGGGGTCAGTATTTCTTGTGCTGAATATATATTTTGGGTAGAAATTCATTTGTGCCCTCTAAGTGTTCAACTTTAAATTAGTTTATTTTTCCTATGATATCTCTCAAAAATACAATGTAACAATGCTTAATATTTTGAGAAGTGTTTTCATATTTTTTTAGCACTTAAACACAATCGTTTGCTTTTCTAACAGAGCAAGTGCATTTTTATGCACCCTTAATTGAGCTCTAGAGTAAGTTGAATCAGGCTACAATTTAATTAGAAATTACATGGGCTTGTGCATTTCTTTACAAAAATATAAATTGGCTTCAGCATGTAGAAGAAAGCAACTTTTTATGCATTTTCTACAAATATTTTGTATTGAAAAAAAATTTCTCACATTATGTATTCTGATTATGGCCTCTTCTCCCTCTATTCCTCCCACTTCCTCCTCACCTCTTCTCCCAGAAACAAACAAACAACAAACAAACCCTCCCTTTTTGTTTCACACTAGGAGAAAAAAATAGCATGCTTCTAAGGGATAATAATAAAGTAAAATATAATAAGATAAAAAAAAAACTAACGTATTAGAATTGGAAAAAAACAAATAAACAGAAGGAAAAGAGTCCAAGAGAAAGTATAAGATCCAGAGAGCATTTGCTTTCACACACTCGTAAATCCGGTGAAAATTCTAAACCAGACACCATAATACATAGGTAGAGGACCTGGTTCATGCCCAGGCAGGCCTTGTGCATGTTGCCTCATTCTCAGTGAGTTCCTATGAGCTTTGCTCATGTTGATTTAGAGGTCATTACTTTCTTGTTTTCCTCTGTCCCCTGTGTCTCTTACATTCTTTCTGCCTCCTCTTCTGCAGGGTTCCTTGAGCAATGAAGAGGGGATTTGATGAACAGATATAGTTTATAGCTGAGTGTCCTAAGGTCTCTCATTTTCTGCAGATCTGGCTGTGATCTCTGTATTTGTTTCCACATGCAGTAGGAAGAAACTTCTCTGAAGATGGCTGAATAAGGCCCTGATCTATCAGTATAGCAGAATATCATTAGGGATTACTTATTGCTCCATTTTTGTTTTATTTTTTTTCCTTTTCTTCTTTGTTTTTATTTGGCTCGTTGCTGTTGTTGTTTTGCTTTTAGATCAGCAGTATTTGGCTTTAGGTTAGGTCCCTTGACTATCTAGTCTCAGGTTCTTGATTACTCAATCAGTGTCAAGTAAGGGTTCCATCTCTTCGAGTGTGCCTTAAGTCAAAACAGATATTAGCTAAATACTCCTAGAAGTTTTGTTACATACAAATATTTAAGTGTATTGAAGTTAGTGTGAATATAAATTCTTGTGGTTTTAAGTTTTAAAAGATGCTTTTGGATAGTTATACAGACAACCAACAATGTTCAAAAAATTGATATCAGTTAAGGATAGATATGTATTCTTAAGAATTAAACTAAATTTAGTAATTTCACTAAGATAAATTTTATATAGTTAGACAACATTAAAAGCAAGGAAATAGTGTATTAGGTCAACATGGGTCAGATAAGAACTTTTATAAAGTTATTGAACCAAATAGACATTTATGCTTATAATTTTTAATATCTCTCGCAGTAATCTAAAGGAATTTCAACAAAGGTTATTTTGTTAACAGGTTCCATCAAATAATTACTAATAATGTAAATATATACATTATTTTATTTTAAAATAATGTAAATATTTACAGACAATTTAAATAATTTCTATGCTATATATATAAATATATATAGTGATGTTATATTAACAAAATATGCTAAAAATTGAAAAGCTTGTATTAACCCAGGTTACCTTACTAAAGTTTCAGATTGTGTGTGTCTTGTTTGGAATCCGAGACTCTGGGTTTCATACAAGCTGTGAAATAATGCCCGGATGATGCTGCAAACCATGTTTTGGAAATCATCAGGCTAAAAATGGCAGGAAGATCCCTTACTTGTGTGGAAATGTAATGAAAAATTAACAAAGTTTTTTCAAGGATATTTTATTTTCATGTCAAACTATTTATCAAACAATGTGAAACAATATAGTATATTCAGAGATTTTTTTACACCTTCATATATCTAAAGGAAATTGTAATGAAACTTTTAGTTTGAAGGCCAATTTAATATTCTAATCTCATGTCTAATTCATGTTTCCCTTTGCCAGGGGCACTTGATTGTCCTACTATCTGGACTGTGGTTGGTCTTTATCTTTGTTCCCTAATTTTCTCTTTATTTTTCTTCATTTGGTTTGGACAGGCATAAAGTTTAAAAAAAGACAAATAGGGTAAAAGGAATACAACTATGAAGGTAGGTGGTTAATGTTGTCCTTTTTACTCTGTGAAAACTTGCTATCTCCCCAAATGTGTGGAAAACCTACTTACTATCAACTCTATAGGGTATGAAAGCCTCTCTTTTGCATTCTTCCATCTTCTCTCCAGGGACTATTTACAGGTCTTTGTTCATTTCATAAGCAGTTAATCTTAATGATGGAGATATTAGAAACATCTTTTAAATTTGGTTTCTTATACTTTAAATAACGTTCTTTTAACATAAAAGCACATTTAAGCTCGAGTAATGAATTTTGTGTTCATAAAAGAAGGAAGTGGATACATGAAAGATGCATTTCCTAATCCTGCTATTACTAAAACACTGTGGTTCATTTTACTGAAATTATATTTTAACATCCATGACAAATATAAGACACACCACTTACAGCAGATTTAGATGGTGTAATATCAAAAGTTACAATATGTACTTATTAGTTATTAACTATAATAGAAAGAAAAATAAATTTTAAAAAGAGAGCACATCTCAAAATATTAATTAATGCTAATATATGATAATTCTTTAAAGAAATGCAACAAAAACGACTTCTAGTATCTCTGCAAAATGGTGATTATCTTGTTTGTTATCACGAATTTATCTTCTTTAACACAACTAAACTACATATTCTAATTAATAACAGTCAAGAAAATGTATGACTTTGAGGATTTTCTATAGCAAGATGGTGATGCAGACAGTCTCAACAATTCTTCTTACAAATAATCACAAACTCATGAACAAAACTCGCTTCGTCGAAAATTTAAAATTCTCTTAATTCCCAAAGAATGCAATGCCAGTTGTGTAAATGCTGGTTGAAATATATGAAGTGCCCCCTTACTGGCAGTGTTTCGTAGTACTAGTAATAGAACTCTTAACTTTCAGGCTTGAACCAAAGTTGAATATATTTTCTTTTTACTTTTAATTATTTATTTTTACATCCGGCTCATAGCACCCCTCTCCTGTCTCCTCTTGGGTACAGCCTCTCTCCTTCTTTCCCCTATCCCAGCCCTTAATCCTCAGAAAGAGAGAACCCTCTGCCCTTATCAACTGACCCCAGACTATGATGTCTTTTCAGGGCTGCCTGTATCCTTTCCCTCTGTGGTCAAGCAAGATTGCCTTTTGTGGGGGTGGGGGTGCAGTGGAAGAAAAACAGGTAACAGAGTTCATGTCATGGGCAGCCCCTGGTCCCTTACTAGGTGACCTACATGAAGAATGAGCTGCCTATGTGCTACATCGAGCGGGCCCTAGGTCCTCTCTGTGCATAGTTGGTGCATCAGTTTTGGCAGGCCGCCTTGTCCCAGATTTGTGTCTTCGGCTTTAAGGTGTTTTGTTTTCCTCCCAAAAGACTTCTGTCTAAACGGGATATCTTGTAGGTATAGGTAAGTTTAGCAGCCTAGAAAGACGTCAACATATAAACTTCTACTGGAAGAATTCATTAATCCTTTAACACAGTCACAGAGTGAGTAAATCTGGCTCCCACTTCTAATCTTAGAATGGAAAGATTTTCTCACTGTGTCTACTACTTTAACTACCACAATGGTGTCCATAATAATCTTAGTATCAGGAATCCAGGTGATTGTGTTCAAAGTATACTTGCCATATTGAAAGAAAGGGAGATAGAGATGGGATGGTAGATATAAAATTTATGCCTACATTAGCTCAGGTACTTTTTAAAAGCAATTATTTGTTATTTATTACAATTTATTCAATGTGTATCCCTGCTGTGGGACCCTCCCTCATCTTCTCCCAATCTTGCCTTCCTTCCCTCCCTCCCTCTTCTCCCCCTATGGTCCTCCCCTAGTCTACTGACAGGCGAGGTCCTCCTCCCTTTCCCTTTGACCCTAGCCAATCAGGTCTCATCAGGACTGGCTGCATTGTCTTCCTCTGTTGCCTGGCAAGGTTGTACCCCCCAGGGGCAGCTGTTCAAACAGCCTGCCACTGAGTTCATGTCAGAGACAGCCCCTATATCCCTTATTAGAGAACCCCCTTGGAAACTAAGCAGCCAATAGTTTGGGGAGTGGTTAGGTCCTCTCCATGCATGGTCCTTATTTAGAGTATCAGTCTCTGCAGGCCCCCTTTGGGCCCAGGTATTTTGGCTCTGTTGGTCTCCTCATGGAGTTCCTGTGCCCTCCAGGTCTTTCTATCGCCCTCTTCTTGCATAAGTATTCTGGTACTCTGCCCAAAGTTTGACTATAAGTCTCGGTATCTCCTATACTCTGGTGGGTAGAGTCTTTCAGAGGTCCTTTGTGGAAGGCTCCTGTCCTGTTCCTTGTCTTCTCCTACTTCCAATATCCATCATGTCTATCCTTTTTCTTTTTCTTTTTTCTATATAAGGTCAGTATAAAAAGAATAAGAACTACTCACTTTCAGTTCATTCACTGTCTTAAAACATGACAGCATGTTTCACCTTTATGATACTCTCAGATCAAGACTACTGACTTTTCATGAAAGAATGAGGCAACCTCAATAGACTTAAGAGGCTGAGAGAACAAGTGAGTCTAACAAGATTCAAGAGCCTTAAGGGAGCTACATGATATCTTCTTAGGCTACTTTCCTTTTCTTAGGGTTCCTGAAATAAAAAAAAAAAAGCAGACAATTTTACAAGTCTCTGATGACACAGTTGCCAGAAATCATCTACACAATGAATGATAGTTCATAGTGGTAAAGGTCTGATTGGGTAGGCCAGATTCCTGTAAGTAAGCCAATAAACATATTGGTTCACCAAAATGGAGTTGGATGGGGTCACTTTTTTTGTCTGATAGTGCCACTACCATTCATGGGTGAAAAAAAAAAAAATGGCTATTTATGTCTCCTAAGAAAATTCTTGCAAAATAATATGCCTTTTAAAATTACTTCTCTTGTGTAATGATTTTTCCCACTTTGAGCAACATCTTTCCAATCAACTTTTTTCATTCCTCTGGAAATCACATTTTATTCTATTTCTCTAAATTTAGCGATTTTAGATTACAAGTGTAATCATCTTCAATTGTACCCTTTTGGGAGAAATTTCAGAAAGAAATTCTCTTTTTTTGAGACAGGGTTTCTCTGTGTAGCTCTGACTTTTCTGAAGCTCACTCTGTAGACCAGGCTGGCTTCAAACTCAGAGATCCACCTGCTTCTGACTCCTGAGGGTTGGGATTAAAAGCATGCACTTATGAGAGTGGCCAATCTATACCTGGTTTAACTTAAGACCCATGCAGTGAGAAGGAAGCCCATGCCAAATACTGCTTGGTTGGTCAGGAACTGGAACCTGGTTGGTACAGAGACCCAGGATAGAGGGTAACATAATAGAATAAAGAATAAAAAAGAAAAAGAAAGAAAAACAAGTTAATGAAAGGATTCCTAATGGTATTCTGATATACTCATAGATCTGTGACTAGATCAATTGTCATCAGTGAGGCTTCATTGAACAGCTGCTCCAAGCAGATGCAGAAATCCACAGCCAAACATTAAGCAGAACTTCAGAAACCCAGCAGAAAAGGAGGAGGAAGGATAGTAGGAGGCAGAAGCATAAAGGCTATCACGAGAACGCATAATCAACGAAGCAGGGCTCACAGGGATTGAAGCAGCAACCACGAAGCCAGCATGGGTCTGTGCTAGATCCTCAAAAATATGTTGTGGTTGTTTAGCTTGATGTTTTCGTGGGACTCCTAACAGTGGGAATGACTGTTCTCTGACTCTTTTGCATGCATCTGGGACCATTTTCTTCCTACTGGTTTGCCTCATCCAGCCTTGATATGAGGGTTTAGTTGCATCTTGTTACAATGTGTTTGGTTGATATCAGTAGGCAGCCAGCTCCTTTCTGAAGAGAAATAGAGGAGGAGTGAATCTGGGGGAGAGAGGAGGTGAGTGAGAAACAGTGGGGAGTATAGAGATGAGAGGAGGCAGTTGGGATGTATTGTATGAGAAAAGAATAAATAAAAAAAAAAGAGAAATCTATTTTTCCACAATTACATAATTTCTAGACTAAGGTCTCAACATTCCTGCCAAAATCATCATTCAACTTGCATGAATAAACCAGAAATGTTTCCCTCCATGATGATAGAATATTAAGCTAGTTAGAGGATATGAGAATTTACGTATGAATGATACACACTAGAGCCCTCAAGGCTAAGGCAAAAAGGTTTATTATTTATGCTATAAACAACAGCCAGAGTATAATGATTCAGGGTATGTCTCAGTAGACAAAATTTTACAAGATGGCATGAGAATTTGTCACTAGTAAACTAAATACCCTTATTTTTAGGGGATTTTGACATTTTATTAGAGCTCATGAGTATAGGATCATCTTTTTTTGTAGAACACCTGTGGTTACTCACACACCTACAATATACACAATTTTCTAATAGAAAAGTAGGACACAAAATCTGGGTAATTATCCAGGATGTAAGCAATGTTTTAGAGAGTGGAAAGAGAGAAGACTTTCTTTTTAACATTCTGGGATAACTCCAAAGGGGTAGGTTACCTTTAATCATCAATTCCATTTTCTACTCAAGCATGCCCTGTACACAGACATCTAAAAAGAAGTCCAAAACACAAGTAATCCATAGAGAACTGAATTCTTACACTGTACAAAGTGCATTAATAACTACTTTCTAACTTTAACTTCTATTGCAATGGCATCATAAACCCTAGAAATAAAGGAATTAAAACATATACCATCCAGTTAACATGAAGGACAGAATTAAAATGCATTAATTTTAGCAACATTCTAATTATCATTTAAACCGCTTCTCTCTCTTGACATTTGTTGGCTTATTATACCTACATAGGTGTTAATAAAAGGTTAGAAATTACATTAATGTTATTGATCTATGGCCCATGTTAAAGCAGTGTTCTAGAAATTTCAAGGTGGAGCATAGGAGCTTTCACACACTCCTCCCTTCTTCACTGTTTCGAAGATGAGGCAAATATTGACAACACTTGGCCAAAGTTTCTCTGAATGCTATTTTTAAGACATTTCCTAGTTTTTATTTAATTTTTGATTATTTATTGTCTATGGTTTCCTTCATGTTTTAGAGTTTAGAACATTTTGATTTAAGATATTGCCTATAGATTTTCCCATCAAAAAGGTCATGAACTTTGTCTTGTATGTATATTACATACCAGGTAGGCTGGCCTCACAATCACAGATAAACCACTGCTCTCCATGTAATCTCCAGAGTACTCAAATTAAAGGTATGTGTTATCACACACTGCCATGGTACATACTTTATTTTATAAGTTCACAGATTCTCCAGTAAGAAGAATTCAATAATTTTGGGTACATAGTGATATTTTTGTTATCTGTAGATTCATTCTTTAAGTTACCACCTCATTCCCAAACTTACTTAGATATCTAACCCAGGAAGCATCTTACTTTCCTGGGAATATGTAAAATTATTCTGTCAGAAAAAAAAAAATCTGTTTCAAATGCAAAGAATGATATACCCAAGCTTGGAAATTTCTTTTGTATCTAATGATTCTTTTAGTCAGAGTATAAAAATCCCCTTTCCAGAGATGAGAAGAGAATTAGAGGGAGTAGGAAACAGTAAGATTTTAAATGAAAATAAAGTTCTGGTACAGCAGAAAAATGTACAATCGAGGCGAGGCTCTGTTCTCAAACCACACAATCATTTGAAGAAGGAAGGCAGGGTGGGATGAGTCAACATGAAGATTAGAACATGAAGGTATGATGCTTCAAACAAGTTTTTCTCTTTTTCAGTTCTTTATTGTCTCCTCTTTTCTCTCTTTATTTCTTTATGAAAATATTTGTCTCCTCCTTTTGAAAAGGTATGCTGATCAACATTTCTCTCCTTTCACAGCTGACTTGTAGGGAAAGCTCTCTGCTGCTGTCTCCTACAAAACCTTCACTGAACCATCAGTGTTGTTGCATAGTCTAAGCCTGAGAGGGAAGAACATAGGGACCTGAATTTTTTTAAATTTTTTTTATTAATTACACTTTATTCATTTTGTAGCCCCCATAAGCCCCCCTCCCCTCCCAATCCCACCCTCCCTTCCCTTTCTGCATGCATGCCACTCCCCAAGTTCACTGATAGGGAGGTTCTCCTCTCCTTTCTGAACTTAGTCTATCAGTTCTCATCAAAAGTGGCTGCATTGAGGGACCTGCATTTTTGTGGTTCCTCTACAATATAGGGTGAGAGTACTAATTTACAACACTATGACCTCATTGTTAATTTAAGCACATGCATCAATTTTTTGTTTGTTTGTTTCTCAAGACATGGTTTCTCCATATAACAGAGCACTGGGTCTGAAAATGCTTTGCAAACCAAGCTGACCTCGAACTCACAGAGATCTGCTTACCCTGCCTCCTGAGTGCTGGGATTAAAGGCGTAAACCACCATACCTGTTCTCATGTATCAATTCTAAATGAGAAACTTTCTACAAGTTTCTACTTCACACTGAGAGATATGAAAGATACATTATAGAGAGAAACATCCTGTTGAAAAGGATAGGATTCAATGTATATTTTGCTAGAAGATCTTAAAGACTTCACAAAGGAAGAAAAGTATTAGAAGGGTCATTTAACTTAAATAAAAATATCCTTTGGCAACACCCCCCCCCCGAGGGAGGAGCAGCCTTACTAGGCCACAGAGGAGGACATTGCAGCCAGTCCTGATGAGACCTGATAAGCTAGGGTCAGATGGAAGGGGAGGAGGACCTCCCTTATCAGTGGACTTGGATAGGGGCAGGGAGGAGATGATGGTGGGAGGGACTATGGCTAGGATACAAAGTAAATAACATTGTGATTAATAAATAATAAAAACTAATAAAATAAAAAAGAAATATCCTAGAAAAGGTAATTTGAAAGAAAGAAATTATTTTTATTTCTCACAAAATAAATAGAGGAAATATCTTGCTATAAAAAATAGAAGTTCAGGAGATTCTGTCTAAGGGTGAAAGAAGTGAATTGAGAATCTTCAGCCCAAGTGGCCTCAACCATAAACAAAGAGTTACAGTAAACTAAAGAGTGCTGAAAAAGAGGCAATCTGCTCTATGGAAGAACTTGTCAATAAGTTATCCCTTCTCAAATGGCCAACGCTGAGACCATACTTTAAAGTAACATTATGTATATACCAGGCATGATATATAGATACAGATATGGTAATATATGTGTGTGTACATACACATATGTATGCATGTAACAATTATTTTTAAAAATACAACATGGAATTTGAAAGAGAAAGTTTGAGAGAAGAATAAGAAAGAAATAATGTAATCATTTAATAATCACAAATATAAAAGAAAAACACATATTCGGTTTATAGTTTAAGTTTAGTTATATCAAAATAATAATATTATATTCAGAATCACATGAATATAAATGTCACTCAATGGCATCTTTAAAACTCCTCTACAATGCCTACCATTATTTAACAGTAGTTAAGATTCACATTTCTCTGGTTAGGTATCATGTTTTATTACTTTCCAAAACACATATTCATGAAGCCCACCCCACAGGTGCACTGTGTGTTCTGATATACACATCATGGTAGAAATTTAAGACACCTGGTCACATTACTTCAGCAATCAGGAACAGAGAGAGAAGAATGCTGGTGCTCACTCATTAACCTTCTCCTCTTTGTTCAGTCAAGGGCCCCAGGTATTGTGAGGGTACTGGCCCCATTAGTAAGGGTCCTTATAGTGAAATGATACAGACCCAAAAGCTTCCCCACAGACATCCACGGAGGTTTGTCCTCTCTCTGTGATAATCACCCTGTTAGGCCGACAGTAAATATTAGCATTCATATTTGCTGAACAAGTCAGAAAGCATTTCTTTTCCTAAAAATGTATTTACCTCTGAGGACTCTGCATCACTGCAGAATAGGAGTCTCAATTCTCTGTCCTATGTGTATTTTTGTTTGTTGCATCATACTGCTACTTTTATGACCTTTGATAAAGCCATGATGAAGTCTCATAGTTTTGAGAGTTACTTTTCCTAGCACAGTTCATTCAGTTTTGTTTAAAAAAAATATTGCTGTTCACTTTTCTTGGTTTGTGAAATTAATCACATAAAATATATTACGTGGGCCATGTTGTCATATTCCTTGATTTCATTACATTCAATAATTTCCAGTGCTGCATGAACACACTTCAGAAATACCTTTTATGGATGTGTTAGTTACTTTTCTAATGCAGTCATAATTGCATGGCAGTACGTCATACAGTACGTCAGTAATTTAGGAGCACAGTAAAAAGAGAAGGTCACATCTTGAACCACAGGCATAAAATTGAAGTTTAAGCTAAAATATGTGACACTTTTTAATCTCAAAAGCAGTTCACATTGATATAATTCCTCCAGCAAGGCTGTACCAATGTACACTTCCCCAAACAGCACCACCATTGGGGGAACTAATTGTACAAATGCCTGATACAATAGGGAACATTTTCTTGTCCAAACCACTGCATTTCACATTCTGACCTGTTTAGATCCATTGCCATGTCATAAAACAAAATGTACTTATCTATCTTTAAAATTCCCACTGTCTCTAACAGTGTCAAGACTGTTTAAAATTGCCAAGTACAAAACCTATTCTCCTTTGAATATATTTTTATTTCCTTTTAAAATTTATTATAGCTCCCAAGGGTGTCACCTCCCTCCTCTCCTCTTAGTTTCCCCTTCCTCCTTCCCTTTTCTCTTTTCCCTTTCCCCCTGAAAAAGGGAGCCCCCACCTCCATATCAATCCTCCTCAGTAAATCAAAGTCACCCTTTGACTTTGAGGATTCACATACCCTCATCCCCTGATGAGAGGAAAGGAAGCCCTGCCAGGGGAAGGGATTCAAAAGCAGGCAGTAGAGTCCATATTAGAAACATCCCCTTCCACTTGCCAGGCACCCCATTGGCCACATATGTGCAGGGGGCCTAAGTTGAGATCATACATGCTCCTAAGTTGATTTTTCAGTCTTTGAAGGACCCAATGGGACTGAGTTGGTTGTCTCTGTTGGTCTTCTTATGAGGTTCCTATCCTCTCCGGGTCCTTCCATCTTCCTTCCAACATTTCCACAGAATCCTAGGAGGTATACCCAATGCTTGGCTGCAAGTCCCAACATTTGTCCCAACCCGCTGATGACTGAAGCAACCCTCCTAAACAGTCAAGTCAGGCTCCTATCTGCAAGCATAGCAGAGTACCATTATTAGTCTCAGGAGCTGGCTCTCTACTGAGGGATGGGTCTCAGGTTGGGCCAATTATTGGTTCGACTTTCCCTCAATCTTTGTTCCCTTGTTGTTCCTGCACTTCTTGTAGGCAGGGTAATTTTTAGACCTCAGGTTTTGTCAGTGTCTTGATGTTCCCCTCCTTTCACTAGTCCTACAGAATATTTGAGAAGATGGAAAGATCTCTCATACTCATGGGTCCATAGGATTGACATAGTAAAAATGGCCATCCTGCCAAAAGCCATCTACAGATTCAATGCAATTTCTATCAAAATCCAACATAATTCTTTACAGATCTAGAAAGAGTAAACTTAAGTTTATATTGAAAAATAAAAGACCCAGGATACTCAAAACAATTTCTATACAATAGAAGAATTTCTGGTGTTATCAACATCCCTGATCTTAAGCTATACTACAGAGCAATAGTAATAAAAACTGCATAGCACTGATATAATAGAAATGGACAGTTTGATCAATGGAACAGAGTTGAAGATCCAGAAATAAACCCACATTATGGGAAAATGATTTTTGACAAAGAAGCCAAAATTGTATAATGGAAAAAATAAACCATCTTCAACAAATGGTGCTGGTCTAACTGGATGTTTACATGTAGAAAAATGCAAATAGATCCATATCTATTATCCTGCACAAAACTAAAGTCTAAGTGGATCAAAGACTCAACACAGACACACTACCCAGACACAAAACCAGACACACTAAACATGTTAGAAGAAAAAATAGGAAAGAACGTTGAACTCATTGGCATAGGACAAAACTTCCTGAACAGAACCAAGGGCACAGGCTCTAAGATCAATGGTCAATAAATGGAACCTCATGAAACTGAGACACTTTTGTAAGTCAAATGACACTGTCAGTAGAACAAAACGGCAGTCTACAGATTGAGGAAAGATGTTGACCAGACATCTACATCAGATAGAAGGCTGATCTCAAAAATCTCTTCTAAAATTAAAAAAAAAAAAATCTGTTAATTTTAAACTTTGTGAAATAAAAGAGCAAATTTCATAGTGCCAACTCTTAATTGCAGAAGATCCACACTTCCATTCCAGCTGGGAAGAATGGGGCATGAAAAGGAAATACTTAACAAAGGTAAGAGCAAAACCCAACAATGCAAATACCAGATCCTGCACCTCAGTGATCCCAAATTACTCCACGGTAGACCTAAACTTGTCATTATGTTTGCTTTTCCTGTTTTCTACACTATTCTGGCCCTAAAATATTTTACTCCAAGTTCTTCATCTTTTATCTTCCTCTCTGTTGTTCTTTTACTACATCTTTACCAGCTGTGTGAATTCATCATTATAGTTTTTGATCCTGTGTCTTCTATTACCATCTCTATCTACCTGTTAGCCCAATATTTACTAATTCAGATATGGAAAGCAATTAAATGACTTTCTCATATATTGTTCTTTATAAAACATAAAGCAGTGTCATTACCACTATAAAGAAATCCCAAGCCAGAATTTTTTAAAAATGGTCCAGTAACTCCAAGAATAGTGCAAGGCTACGATGAATGACAACACACATTAATGACCTATGACATTGTTAAATTGAGAATTTCTAGTGAATTTTTTTTGTACAAAATGAATTTTATAGTTACGTATAATTAGTACCCAATGACCATTCCCCCAACACAGTCATTATATGAAGTATCATTTCAAGGTAGCCAGTCATAAGCATTTTGTGATTATTATCATGGTGAGTGCTGGGGATATGAGTTGGCGGGTAAAGTAATTTCAGATACAAGCACAAATATTTCATTTTAGGTATCTGGCACACACATAACATTACTTGACATCACAGTGGGCCTATGTCATCAGTGCCGAGGAATCGGGGAAAGGAGCTTGCTAAAATCGTAAGCTCTAGATTCACTGACAGGAGCCTTCCATAGAGGACCTCTACCCACCAGAGTATTGAAGGAGATACTGAGACTCATAGCCAAACTTTGGGCAGAGTGCCAGTATTTTTATGTAAGAAGAAAGAGATAGAAAGAGCTGGAGAGGACAGGAATTCCACCAAGAGAACGAGCCAAAAATACAAAACAAAACAAAACAAAACAAAAAAACCTGGGCCCAGAAAGGGAGGAGGTCCTCCCATACCAGGGGACTGGAGAAAGGGTATAGGGAAAGAAGAGGAGGGTGGGACTGAAAGGAGACAAGAGGGGGCTGCAGCTGGTATACAAAGTGAATAAATCGTAATGAATAAATTCATAAATAAATAAGAAATAAAAGAAAACAATAGGTGGAGAGTAATATAAAGCAGCACCCTACAATGGCCTGTAGCTTCCTACATTTGCATGCACATGTCCAACATACACCACACACGTACACATACACACTGCTTGTAGTAATAATAATAATAATAATAAATGAAACATGGTTAGATGATTAGAACCTTCTACAGGAAAATTACAATCTTACTAGTTTTGATTGAAAAGATAATTATACTTACCATCTATATGCTGAAATTGGTATTTTTAAAAACTGCTTATACTGAAGAAATATATGGAAATAGTGTTCTTATTTTTTGTGTTAAACCATTTTATTTTTTTAATTTATTTTATTTTTTATTATGAGTTACACTTTATTAACTCTGTATCCCAGCAGTATCCTGCTCCCTCATTCTTTCCCAAACCCTCCCTCCCTCATCTCCTCCCTGCCCCTTTCCAAGACCACTGATAGGGAGGACCTCCTCCCCTTCCTTCTGACCCCGTTTTATCAGGTATCCTCAGGCCTGGCTGCAAAGTCTTCCTCTGTGGCCTAGCAGGACTGCTCCTCCCTTGGGGAGTGGGGAGGTCAAAGAGCCTGCCATTGAGTTCCTGTCAGAAATAGTCCCTGTTCCCCTTACAATGGGAAACCAGTTGGTTATTGAGCTACCAGAGCCTTCATCCAAGCTAAGGTTCTAGGTTATCTCCATACATGGTCCTTGGTAGAGTTTCAGTCTCAGAAAGACCCCTGTGCCCAGCTATATCTGGTCCTTGTGGAGCTCCTATCCTTTCCACCTCATACTAACTCCCTCCTAATGGAGGATGTAGAAAAGATCATTCTGAGTGAGGTAGCCTAGAAGAAGAAAGACACACATGGTATATACTCACTCATATAGTCCTATGAGATATGATAAACATAACGAAATCTATACACCCAAAGAAGATAAACAAGAAGAGGACCTGGGGTAAGATGATCAATCCTCACTTAGACAAATGAGATGTGCATTAGACATAGGAGAAAACAAGCAACAGGACAGGAGCCTACCACAGAGGGCCTCTGAAAGACTCTATCTAGCAGTGTATCAAAGCAGATACTAAGACTCATAACCAAACCTGAGGCAGAGTGTTAAACCATTTTAATTTTAAAATTTATTTCAAAGCACATTTCATAAACACTAGATAAATGTACATATAAAAGCCACATATAAATATACAAATACAAAAGAAACATAGCGCTACTATTAAAGCAAGAAAAGTAAACTAATAAGATATTCAAGTAACTATGACAATAAAAAACGTTTTTCATTGCTATTAATTTTCATAAATTTAAGTTATTCAGAAATCAAATGTAGTTAGAATATCATGATTACTATTAAAGTTTAGAATTACTGAAACAAATATCCAACGTCAGTAAAAGTTTTTATCTAACAGGATAGAAAATTTCAGGCTTTGGTTAACATACTAAATTTGGTGGAAAATCTTAAATTAATGTCTTTTTTACATTAAATTACTCATTTTTTTTACACAATGCCATAGAAAAGATTTAAAAAAAAAATATCCCCAGTCTATAACATCGCATTTTAGTTCTGAAAAAAAAAAAACAAAAAACAAAAACAGATATTGAGATTATTTTAAATGTGAATGACATTTAGTAGTATAATAAAGATAGAAAAGAAAGCATTTAATTTAGCTTAACTAAATGCCTCTCACCACTATTTGCAAAGATCATAGGAAATTCTATTATACCTGCCAGCAGTTTTTATTTGCACTTTATAAGATCATATTGACTTTGCAGAACACTGTGCTCATAAAAAAGAAATGCTGAAATGCTGACAGTCAGCACAAGGCTAGGCACAGTATAGGTATTAACTATTAATAATTTTAAATAAAAAGTACTATCTCTGCACATTAACAATTCAACACGGTAGTTATAATTTGGCCTGAAAATATACAAAATCACTTTCAACATGAAAATACAATTTTAGAAACCACCACGATAGGGCATTTTTACAAGTAGCCACTTTTAATCTCAGCTTTATAAAAATAGAGTTTCACATCCCTTTAAATGGGCCTATGACAGCTGTTCCTGTTAGCTGGCAAATGAGAGAAAATCAACCTACCAACACCTTCAGAACTGATTAGGTTCAATGACAACACACCCTAAAGCAGCCTCACTTGAAAACTGAATCTGTGCATCTTTGGACTGGGCCCATCAGTGTGTAATTTTGAACAACTTAAATGTCTCCTGGGAAATTACTATGATCAAATGGATTTAGGAAATAAAGGTTTACAAATAAACAAAACTTTTTTTTTTCATTCTTTGACATTAGTTGATATGAGTAAAAAAGAAAATGTATGGAGATTTTGAATAACCAATTTAATATCATCATACCTAACTGTTCTTTATGTAAAAGTTGCAAGGTTTGCTCTAGGTTTCTTGATAGTCACAAGAACTTTCAGACAGTAATCACCTCTGACAAATATGCTGCTAATTGGTGTTCTATAGTTTTGTGTTGTGCATACTTTTTCTTACTAGAAAACAGAAAAATCATCCAGTAGCAGTTGTACTTAAAAAAAAAAAAATAGCTGCATTACTTCAGAACTAGTCCTTAAATCAGCAATGCCAGCATCAGAAATCTTTGCAAAGCTGGTTATCTAGTATCTTAGTTTTTTTCATCTTTTGAAATAGAATCTAATTATATTGCCAAGGTTGGTCTTGAACTCCTGAACTCAAGTGATTCTTCCACTTTAGGATCCCAAGTTATCTGGGACTATAGATGGCACCACCACACTCAACTTTCACACACACATTTCTTTAAAAAATTCTGTTTACAACACAATGTGCAAACTCCAAGTACAACATTTCATTAGTCATATAATGCAAGAAGGAAATGATTTTTTAACTGGATATGTATTTTTGAAAAAAGTGCCTAGTAACAAATTCCTCTAAATTAAAAGAAAAAAAGTAACAAAATATACTCTTAAATTAATATAGAGCACTAGGAAAGTTAGAAAATTAACAGAAATATGAAAGAACTTTTGTTTTGTTTTTCAAGATAGAGTTACTGTATAGCCCTGGTTGCCCTAGACTCCCTTTGTAGACCAGGCTGGCCTCGAACTCACAGAGATCTGTCATCCTCTGCTTTCCCAAGAGCTGGGATTAAAGGCGTGCACTACCACACCTGGTTTTGAAAGAACTTTTAGCTAGTATTAAAATCATGAGGATTGATCAACTTCGCCCGTGTCCGACACTCAACCAAGGACCATCTACGGATATAACCTAGAACTTCTGCTTGGATATGGCCCGTGGTAGCTCAGTAACCAAGTAGTTTCCCAAAGTAAGGGGAACAAGGACTATTTCTAACAGGATTTCAAGGGCAGGCTCTTTGACCTCCCCACCCCACCCCCCAGGTGAGGAGCAGTCCTGTTAGGCCACAGAGGAGGACTTTGCAGCCAGCCTTGAAGATACCTGATAAAACAGGGTCAGATGAAAGGGGAGGAGGTCCTTCCTTATCAGTGGACTTGGAAAGGGGTAAGGAGGAGACCAGGGAGGGAGTGTGGGGTTGGGGAGGGAATGAGGGAGGGATACAGCTGGGACACAGAGTTAACAAAATGTAACTAATAAGAAAAATAAAATTAAAAAAAAAATCATGAGCTGGCATCCACTTTTATTTTCTAATAAGAATATTATATGAAGAAAAATAACACTGAAAGCTTGTTTGAGGAGGTTAAATTGTTGTAGGCATTTAAATTAAAAACAAGGAAAGCATGAAATTTGCAAGCAAATGGTGTGAACTTCAAAAGTTCATCCTGAGTGTGGTATCCTAGAAACAGAAAAACATACATGATATATACTCACTTATAAGTGGTTATTAGACATGTAATATAGCATAAACATACTAAAATCTGTATACCTAAAGAAGCTAAGCAAGGGGGACCCTGAATAAGATGATCAATCCTCACTCAGAAAGGCAAACTGGACTGACATCAGAAGGAGAAAACAGGAAACGGGACCACAGAGGGCCTCTGAAAGACTCTACCCAGCAGGGTATCAAAGCAGAATGGGGTGATAGAAAGACCTGGAGGGAACAGGAGTTCCACAAGGAGAACAACAGAAGCAAAATATCTGATCACAGGGGTCTTTTTTGAGACTGATACTCCAACCAAAGACCATGCATTGAGATAACCTACAACCCCTGCACAAATGTAACCCATGGCAGCTCAGTCTCCACCTGGGTTCTCTAGTAATGGGAACAGGGACTGTCTCTGAAATGACTCAGTGGCCTGCTCTTTGATCACCTCCTCCTGAGGAGGGAGCAGCCATACCAGGCCACAGAGGAAGTCATGCAGACAGTCCTGATGAGACCTGA
>NW_026591086.1:45904217-45916372 GCF_907164565.1 Psammomys obesus
GTCCTCCCCTATCAGTGGACATGGGGAGGGGAATGGAGAAGATGAGGGAAGGCTGGCCAGTTAGATTGGGAGGGGAAGAGAGAGTGGGATACAGCTGGGATACAAAGTGAGTAAACTGTAATTATTAAAAAATAAATTAATTAAAAAGAATGCAAAAAATAGCCTTTAACAGTTTTACAATTTCACGCTTCCGACGTAAAATTCCTTACTGCATTCTCACCAGCCCTGACACCCATTTTCTTATATTTTTACTTTATTTTCATTCATATGTGTGCTTTTGTTTCAAGTTGCACATGTATGTGTGTGTCATTGCCTACAAAGGTGCACAGAAATCTTCAGATCCCTGGAGCTGAAATTACAGATGGTTGTGAACATGCTGACAGGGATGTTGAAAACAAACTTTAGTCCTCTGAAAAAGCAGCAGGTTGTTTGAACTGCAGAGACATCTCCCCAGATCCCAACTGGTTTTCTCTCATCAGTGAGACGCAATTTGTGCTTTAAGTGTAGGTTCTCTTAAAATTGTGTTCTCATCTTCTTATTATGAAGTATTGTCATCTCATTTTGCTGGAAACCAATGTCTCATTTTGGGCTCTGAAGCGTGTATTTTAAATTGTTCACAATAATGTTGTCTAGTTATATCTGTCTAGTTTATGCATATAATGGCAGTAGCTTTGGAAAATTCAGTATGATTTTAAATTGTAATGTTTCTTGTTACAAACAAAGCAATGTATTACACAGTTTTAGAAAATCATTTAAATTAGTCTGAAGGTGCTGCTTAATCTAAAGTTAATTTTCTTGCTTAGAAAACATCCAGAATATATACATATAATCATCTGTGCTAACACTGAACTGGTAATCTTACCAGCTCCTCAGATTTGAGATTCTTCTTATGTTATTTAAACATTTTTCTCGCTTTAAAAAGCAAAATGTGACTAATGTGTCTACCACTATGGAATATTTTTGATTCTATTTTGTCCTGTGCCCACATGACATTAAAAATGCCCCATCATACCTCTCATGTACCACATTCTACTCCTACAAGATTGTCTACTTGCCAGCTTAGTTTTATGTAACTGTGCTAAACTGGTAAAAGGAGGAACACAGACAGGCATACATACAAACACATAGGCTCACATAAATAAAAACACATAGATGCACAAGCTTCCACACACACAAAAATGCATGAACAAACACATAAACATATATAATCACATAACTCATGGCAAAATGTTCGAATCTAAATTAGTAATAATAGGTACATTACTCTATACTGCAAATGAAATGCATTTCAGAATTGCAAATGTGATCTATTTTTATATCTAGAGACTGATAAATAGGGCACAGATATTAAAGGAGAAGCAGAAAACGAAGGGTGGATTTTAACAGGAAAGGAAAGTCATACAGAGTGAGAATGAAACATAAATAACACTAAGCATGATAAGAAGAAAACATCTTATAAGCTTACTCAAACCTATATTCATAGTACATATTATGTATCATTTACATGTATGCACATCACAAACATGGAAATATATATAAGCACATACACTAGATATAGATAGGTATGTATTGAAACTATACCCTCTGCTGATAATGCTCTCTCACCCCACAGAACCACTGAATTTCTGAAAATCCTTACGGTCAGGGAAGGTAAACCTACCTTTATATGTTTATTACGGAAGTAAAAGGCTATCAAAATAACACAGGCTACTGACTTCACTCTGGGTTGCCTCCCAGAATTTGAAAATAAGTCTCTGTTACTGGAGATACAACCTTGTATGATATAGGACTTAGTGTAATTAAACTGGAACTCACCTGGAAGCTTCCTCCTTAAGGACTGCCTCTCATAGTATCTAAAGGAGCTGGACAACTGTGAAGGAATGAGAGGAATCAATAGGACTAATATCTAGCTGTGACGCCTATAAACCACAATGACCACCATCATGGCAACACATGAAATAGTGACGCTTTTAACTGGGGCTAACCAACAGCTATCTAATTGGACAGAACCGCACTCAGCAACTGAATAGTGGTATTAATATTAATGCTAATATTAATATCAATGCCAACTAATAGATAATACATGGTTGCCATTTTCCTAAACCAATATAATTTCAAATTGAAATGTAAATAACTACCATTAAGTATAGATTTCACCACTCACCAAAGAAGCTTCCTTTTGTAGTTTGAATGTGTTAGTAAGTAATTAAATAATAAAAAACATAACAGTTCCTTTTGTTTTAGTTTGAACAAGAATGAGGAGAGAGAGGAGCCAAAACTTGAATTCTACATTTCTCATCCTGTATTTTCTCTCTGACTGTAGTCTGTGGTCATTGGACTGTCTGTACTGCTTGTTATGTATGTCAAATCGTCTGTCGTAGTTACGTGCGTCTTTTGTACCTTTGTCTGTATCTTCTCTGTACTCCTCCCTAATACAGTCTTTTTTCTTTATTCACTAAACAGCATAGAAAACATGCTATTTAGAGAAATGAGGGATCCTTCACAGAAATTATTAATGTAGTTTTACAAGAGAAAAAGTTAATTTACTCACTGAAGCTGAGACTAGCACTTAAGTCTTCAAAAAGCTGTTACCTTCCTTTATGTACACATCACTACCAATATTTATGGTAGATATTTGTTTTATTTAATTTTGCTTATAATTCGTTGGCTGCTTTCGGTAAATAATCTCAACAACTCCCAGTTTTTCACATACGTTATTTTACGTCAACACCGTGACCAAATGCAACAAGGGGAGAAAGGGTTTATTTGGCTTAGACTTCCACAACACAGTCCATCACAGAAGAAAGTCAGGCTGAGAGCTCAATCAGAAACTTGGAAGCAGGAGCTAATGCGGATGGCAGGAAGAAATTCTGTTTTCGGACCCTGTTTTTATGGCTTGCTGAGCCTGATTTCTAATAGAACTTAGTGCTACCACCGAAGGATGGCTCCATCTATAATGGACCTTCCCACGTCTATTACTAGCTAACAAAATGTACTACAGGAATGCCTCAAGCCTGATTTTTTAATCTTTTGGGGTATTATATCAATTAAGAATCCCTCCACTTCAATGACTCTTTTGTATCAAGTTGTCAAAACTAGCTACCACACCATGCATTTAGCCTAGGTTGTAAAGCTGATTACATGAAATATACAATATATAATATGGTCAGTGACATTGTTCTCTTACAGCAAATTAAACAGTCCGTACACAGTAAGGTAGCAGGATTAGTATTGTGTTAAATAATGTCAAAGAATGCTGTTAATTTCAAGTCCACATCTAGTGAATGCTTAGTATCTTAGAAAGCAAGAGACATTTTCAGGAAAAAGTATATAACCCTTACAGAACTACATAACTGGTCATTGTGTATATATATATATATATACACATATATACATATATATATATACACATATATACATATATATATGTATATATATTACATAATATGTATACACGTGTATACATATTAAATACATTTGTATACATGTGTATACATATTAAATACATATTATGTACATAATGTAAATATACATTGTACATACATATATATACAATTCCCACATGGAAGGGTCAGGAAAAATCACTTAAGCAGGCTAATAAGAGCATAATAACCAAAGGACAGCTACGTATCTGGGAAATTGTGTTTTCTATTCACGACAGGGTGATGCTACCCACATGACATCTCAATAATATGGTTGCCTAAACAAGACATGTATAACAACAAAAACAATAACAAAAATAACAGTTGGTATGCCAGTGTAGACTGCGGAAATTTCTCAAGTCCCAGCTGTAGATGCAGCGCTACAGGCTAGCTACCAATCTCTAATGGAGAAGAATAATCAGTTTTCTCCAGGTATTAATTCCCTGATTAGTTTTCTAACCCTTAGCGGTTTTCCCTAATCACATGTACATATAGTCAACAGCAAGCAGGTAAAATACATGTATGTATGTGTTGTGTGTGACTTATTAATTGATCCCCAGAGAGCCAAAAGAGAAGCAGAATTTCTTTGAGCTGAAGATAGAGGTAATTGTGAGACACCCGAAATAGGGTCTAGGAACCAAGCTCATGTCATAAACAGACAGTATTCTTATTGGTTGAATCGTCTTTTCAAAACTTGAAATCTTTTTTGTAAATGAATTAGTTTGGGGATATGGTAAACTTGTTTGTTTGATTTGTAAAATTATCAATCACCTTGATTTATGTGAGATTAATACAATACCATAAGTTATGAAAGTAAGGGAAAATGTACTTCCCCAGACCACACATTTGATGAATATAAAGATTACATTTAATCATTATCATGAGAAATACACTAGAACTATTATAGTAAGTCTTGTAATGAGCCAATTATACTGACTGGAGAAACTGAATCATAGTCTGTTAATTGCTTCTACTCTCCTTTCGTCTATACTTCACTAATACCACTAAGTAAGCTACACACACCATATCCATACTATCTTCATACTTCCAAGTACCCAAGCAGTTTTCCTTTGTCCCTGACTATGTCTCCTTGCTTTGTAGAATAACCAGGTTATTCTTAGGCCTTGTAAGTACCAACAGATCTACATGATCTCCCTCCCTATCCTTTCACTGTCTTTGTAACTATACCGTAAAATTTACATATTTTAAGTAATTCTGACATCACTTCTTTCTTACAAGATGGAATTTTTTCTTCAATAATTGTATCATCTATCTAGAAATACTTTACTTTCCATTACTGTCTTTTAAACTAGTGAAGTAAGTCTTTTGATTGTATTAATTATGCCTGACTAAATATACACTTGAATTTATGTAGTTCTTTGAACTGTACTTTTCCTTTTTCTTTATACTATCAGGAATTATACTGAGGAACTAACTGAGTTCAGTTCCTGTAGTAGGATATTCCCAATCAGCAGTCCCTATAACGACAACTACAGGGAAACCAAAAACCTTGGATACCGAGATCCAAGCACTACAGTCATGTGTACATAAACACAGACACATACCATACCCATGCTCATAATTTAAAATAACAAAATTAAGCTCTTTTAAATTCACACAGTGGCTTAAAAATTTAATTAGATTAAATAAGGAAATTTCTGTGTTTTATAGAACTTTATTGCACTAAATTCATTTGATACATATATTTCTAAAATTAATAGCTCATAAAGTAGTGAAAAATAAGTAAGAACAAAACAATATGCCAGTTCCTATCCTCTCACCTTGGACAAGCTCAAGATTCACTATTGATTTAATAACATACACTGTCATTAGTATTTATGGAACAGTGTACTTACATAATCAATGACATCATTTATTTCAGTGTTACATGCTCTTCATGTCTAACTAAAACCTGATAAATTCTTTTACCAGCAATATAAATACATAAATTCAGCAAATAGAAGGGTTTATACCAAAGCTTAATCTGAAGCATCATAATAAACTTTAATCTCTGAAGTGGAAAGATATTAATCAAGATGATTTACACAATAGGATCAGGCAGCTAGTATTGAAACTTCAAACAAGCCTTCAAGGAGCTGAGCTTAAACCAACAGTTTTCATTGGTGTTTCATTTTAATGTTCAGGTATGTCTAAATTCATATACACTTCACACCACCAATATTAGCACATAGACCAGGAACATGTTGGACATTTGTCTCCAGAGTCTTAGATGCAGAATGAACACAGGTACAACAACAGAGCTAAAGTTTCAGCTGCTTTGCACAGCAATTATTAATGGAGGCATGGATATTAAAAGTAAACAGGCAAAGCTGAATTTTCTTCAATCAAATTACTAATGAGAATTACAAAGCATTTTGTTATTGAAATATCTTTCATCAATAGTGAAATGACAACTAGACCATTATTTTTGGTGACTTATTTTATTTTCATTTAACTTATTTGTATGGTTCATATATGTTTTTTCTTTATTTATAATTTATTCAATATTTAGAAATAAAATTTTGTGATCCAATTATTTTTGGTATTATTTTATTTTTTAATAAATTATTCATTTTGTATCCTAGTTGTACCCTGTCCCTCATCTCATCCATGTCCCACCCCTCTCTCCCTCTTCCTTCCCTATCCCTCTTTCCTATGTTAAGGAGAAATCCTTCTTCCCTACTGTCTGATCCTAGCCTATCAAGTTCCATCAGGACTGTCTGAATCCTCTTCCTCTTTGCTAGGTAGCCCAACAAAGGAGAAGTGATCAAAAAGTAGACAACCAAGTTCATGTCAGAGACTATCTCTTCACCCCTTATTAGGGAACCCTCATGGACATTGAGCTGTCTATGGGCTACATCTCAACAAGGGGTCTATGTCTTCTCTATGCATAGACTTTGGTTGCTGCATCAGTATCTGTAGTCCCCGCTGGGCCCAGCTTTTTAACTTTGTTGGACTCCTTGTAGTGCTCCTGTCCCCTATAGGTGCTGCCACCTTCTTCTTCCATACGGCATACTATTCTCTGTCCAAAGTTTGTCTGTTACTCTCTGAATCTGCTTCAGTTCCCTGCTAAATCATTTAGAAGTGATCTGTGGTAGGCTCTCATCCTATTCTCTCTCTTCTACCACTTCTGTTGTGTATACTGTTTTTCTTTCTGAATGATATAATCAAGCATCTTTGCTAGAGTTCTCCTTGTTGTTTATTTTGTCTATAGATTTTGGTATGCTTATCCTATATTATTTGGTTATTATCCACTTATAAATGAGTATATACCATGCATGTCTCTCTGCTTCTGGGGTGCCTCAATCAGGAAGATCTTTCCATCCATTTGCCTGCAAATTTCATGAAACCAAAAAGCTCTGTAAAGCAAAAGACATGGTCAACGACAATAACAACAAAGCAATAACAACAAAAGGACAGCCTACAGACTGGTAAAATATCTTTACCAATCCTACATACCACAGAGGGCTAATATCCAGAATACATAAAGAACTCAAGAAATTAAACACCAAATAATCCAATTAAAAATGGGGTACAAAGCTAAACAGAGACTTCTCAACAGAGAAATACTGAATGGCAGAGAAACACTAAAAGAAATGCTCAATGTCCTTAGTCATCAGGGAAATGAAAATCAAACGACCCTGGGATTCCAACTTACACCCATCAGAATGGCTAAGATTAAAAACTCAAGTGACAACACATGCTGGAGAAGATGTGGAGAAAGGGGAACCCTCCTCCACTGCTGGTGGGAATGTAAACTTGTACAACCAGTTTGGAAACCTGTCTGGTTGAATGTCAGTCTTAGAAAAGACCCTGTGCCCAGATATATTTGGTCCTTGTGAAGATCCTATTCTTTCCCCATCATACTAACTCCCCTCTTTCATATGATTCCCTGTACTCTGCCGAAGGTTTGGTTATGAGTCTTAGTGTCTACTTTGAAACACTGCTAGGTAGAGTCTTTCAGATGCCTTCTGTGGTAGACTCCTGTCATACGTTTAATGCACATCCCATCTGTCTTTCTAAATGAGGATTGATCATCTTACCAAGGACCATGTATGGATATAACTTAGAACCTCTGCTCGGATGTAGGCCGTGGTAGCTTAGTAAGCAATTGGTTTCCCATAGTAAGGAGAACAAGGATTATTTCTAACAAGAACTCAGTGGCTGGCTCTTTGACCTCCCCACCCCCCAAGGGATGAGCAGTCCTGTTAGGCCACAGAGGAGGACTTTGCAGGTCTGATAAAACAGGATCGGATGAATGGGGAGGAGGTCCCCCCCCATCAGTGGACTTGGAAAGGGGCAGGGTGTAGAGGAGGGAGGGAGGGTGGGATTGGGAGGGAATGAGGGAGCTGGATACAGCTGGGATACAGAGTTAGTAAAATGTAACTAATAAGAAAAAAAATTAAAAAAAAAAAAAAAGAAACCTGTCTGGCACTTTTTCAGAAAACTGGGAATAGGGCTACCTCAAGACCCAGCTATACCACTCCAGGACATATGCCTAAAAGATGATCCATCATACAACAAGGACATTTGCTCAACTACATTCATAGAAGCTTTATTCATAATAACCAGAATCTGAAATCAAACTTGATCTCCCTCAACAGAGGAATGGATACAGAAATTGTGGTACATTTACACAATGGAATACTACTCAGCTATTAAAGACCAAATTTATTTAAGTTAGTATAAATTGACTTCTGGGCCTACAGATGGGATACACACCTACATGCATTTTACTTTAGTTGTCCTTTAAATCTGGGCTATATAAAACCTGTCATTGTTACTTGAGAAACTCTTGATATGGCATTTATTTGCTCAATGATGAGAAGAGATGGATGTGAATCAAGTTTTGCAACTTTCACATTACTGTACCTGCCCCTGAAACTGCAACTTGAAATAAACTTTACAAAACTGGTGAGAAATTGCTCCTTTTCAAATGTTAATTAGCAAGACTCAGTATAAGAAAAACTGGCACATTCACCACAGTGGTTGAACTCAAACTAATTTTAAAGTTCTGTTTGATATTTTTGAATAATTCATGTAAACCCTTGTGAGTTTTTCGTCTTATCTTTAACTTTGACATGTTATTACAATGTATTTTGATCCTATTCACTCCTGCCCTCATTCCTCCAAGATGTAGCCCCATTTCACTACCCACTTAAGTATGTCTTAATTTTAAATCCAATCAAGAACAGTTTGTGCTACACATAAATAGCTTCGAATATGTCCCCTTCACTGGAAGATTTTGAACCTACTAAGGGATACACTCTTAAAAAGGCTAACTATCCTCTTCCAGGATCTATTAGCTGTTACTTACCTATGGGTGAGATTTCCTTTCTCCTGCCCCATTCTGTGTTGGAACTTTCTCTTTCTTGAATTGGTGAAGGTTTTAGGCTTCCTATCTCAACTGCTCTGAGTTCATAGCTAGAAATTCATAACGGATATTAATAAAATGGGAAGGGTTAATTTGGGAAGGAAATATGAAAACTGATTAAAGGACAAACAGGCCAAAGATAACAAAAACACCATTCAAATATCTTATGGAAAATTATTGTAGAAATTTATGAAAACACATATAGACAAGTATCTAAAGCCTCTGGGAACAAAGATCTGACACAGAAGTAAACAATACCTGCTGCTGTTACAAAGGACCTAAGTTCAAATTTTAGTACCTGTATCACATAGCTTACTACTGGCTGTAACACCACATTCAGTGGATCTGACACCTTTTACTTCTTCACACACCTGCATTCATGTGCACAAGGACACATGCAGAGAGATACCCATATAAAGAATCACAATAACAGAAATATGCTGGATAGTTTTATGTCAACATGACACAAGCCAAAGACATCTGAAAGGAGGTAGCCTAAGTTAAGAAAACATTACCATAAGATTGGGAAATAGACAAGCCTTTAAGGTATTTTCTTAGTGATTGATAGGGGAGGTCCCAGCCCGCTGTGGTCGGTGCACCCATGAGCAGATGGCCCTGGATTCTAAAAGAAAGCAGTCTGAACAAGCTATTAAAAAACAAACCAGTAAAAAGCAACGCTCCATGACCTTAAATCAGCTTCTGCCTCCAAGTACCTGCCTTGTTTGAGTTCCTGTCCTGACTTCCTTTCATGATGAGCTGTGATGGAGAAGTATAAGCCTAATAAACTCTTTCCTCCCCAAATGCCTTTTATCGTGGTGTTTCATCCAAGCAATAAAAACCCCAACTAAAATATGAAATAATTTTTTTTCATATAAAATGTAAATATAGTTACCTTATATCAGTTCACAAATGCTTTTACTAGATATCATAAGAATTAGAAAACAGTGTAAAGCCTGGTATAGTTACAAATGCCTTTAATGACAGCACTCAGGAGACAGATCTCTGAATTCAAGGCTAGCTTGGGCTGCACAGAGAAATCATGTTTGGTAGAAAAACAAACAAACAAACAAAAAAGACAAAACACAAATGAACAAAGAATTGTTGGCTTATATTTTTCGCCAAACCTACTTTATTTAGGGTTCTTAAACACATTTACCTCCCTTCAATCTCCTGACCTTAGGTAGATTAGTAAGGAAAAGAGCTTTAGACCACTTTTATCTGCATCCAGCTGATTAAGGTCAGTGGGTCTTTAGGGGATACCAATCTCAATCAACAGGATACCAGCAGTGTATTCCAAAGGCCAACACCAAACTGGAACACAAAGTCAGCAAAAGCATCAAGACTCAGTTGGATAGCCCTATGAAGTTCTCTAGAATGTTTCTCTCTGGGAAGTCAAGTGACGAAGCATGAAGATCAGCGCAACAAAGTCAATACAAAAAGTAATCTCTCACTGTTTGTAGACTTCTATATATCTCCTCTCTTCAGAGTCTACCCACGAATGTTCTCAGCTGGTCAAAGACACACCCCACACATTTCAGAGTTCACAGCAAAACATCATGTGCCCTCTCACAAGCTAAATTACAACAAAACATCATGTGTTCTGCCTGCAACAAAATATCACATAAGAAAACTGAGTCTTCAAGGAAACCAAAAATTTCACTTCAAATAATGTCAACAACAAAATCACAGTGACACGAATCCGTTATCATTTTTGGAGCTGTTGGCAAGTGATGTCATATGGATCTCCATACATTACAGATAGTCTTGATTACTCTCTAGAACTTAATGGTAAGACCTCATTGTTGAAGAATCCACACACTTGAATAATAGAAGACAGAGAAATAAGGTTGGTAGTCATCTGGAAGCTTCATTCAATCTGCCTAGCTTTTATTGTCCTGAAAACTTCATTTACAGCACATTCGGAGAACTAATTTCCAATCTTAACCAGCTGAGAATCTTATAAGCTGCAATGATTGGCTTCCATACTACTGGAATATCTTGTTGGACTAATCTTGGTTGTGGATTTTGGGTTTTAAAACTGTGTAAGAGTATTGATTCTTTTATTCTCTTAAAAACTTGTATAAAACCTTCTGATATAAGCAAACTAGTCATCATGTGTCTCAGGATTACTGACAGACAACTGGCCAATATGCAAAAGCTAAGTGAATTCTCAACTCATGGACCAAATTAATACATCTATAATACAACCCAACATCTAAAACTCAGGAGCATCATAAAAGAGGGTGTAGAAGGATTGTAAGAACCAGAGGACTAAGGATATTGAGCATTTCTTTAAGTATTTCTCTGACATTCTATATTCCTCTACAAAGAATTCTCTGTTTAGCTCTGTACCTCATTTTTTAATTGGATTGCTTGCTTTTTTGCTTTTTAACTTCTTTGGTTCTTTATATATTCTGGATATTAGGGTCAGATATAGGGTTGGTGAAGATCCTTTCCCAGTCTGTAGGCTGTCATTGTGTTCTGACGACAGTGTCTTTTGCTTTACAGAAGCTTTGCAGTTTCATGAGGTCTTCATTTATTGATTATTGCTCGTAGAGCCTGTGATGTTGGTGTTGTGTTCAGGAAGTTTTCTCCTATGCCAATGAGTTCTAGGCTCTTCCCCACTTTTTCTTCTAACCAATTTAGTGTGTCTGGTTTTATGTCCTGAGCCATCAGGGACATGCAAATCCAAATGACCCTGAGAATTTACCTTACACTCATCAGAATAACTAAAATAAAAAACTCAAGTGACAACACATGCTAGAGAGGTTGTGGAGAAAGGGGAAGTCTCCTCCATAGCTGGTGGGAATGTAAACTTGTACAACCACTTTGGAAATCAATCTGGAGGTATCTCAGGAAGGGTGGGATTGGGTGGAAATAAAGAAGGGGGCTACAGCTGGGATGCTAAGTAAATAATGCAAAAAAACACAATAAGTGAATTTCTTAAATGTAGATTTCCCCAATAAAGTGCAATTAGAAAAAAAAAAAAGAAGCAGAGGTCTACATAGGAAATCCTATATATCACAGGAGGGCTCTCACCATGAAATATTAACAATGTGATAGCCACAATAAGATCTGCATAATGACAACAGCAGTTGACCTTCCAAAATAAATAGGATATTACAAAGTGTTCAACCCCTAGATGAGAAGCCACAGGAAATTGGAGGCTGCCAAAAGATGGACAAACAGTTTCCTGCAGAAGTACGATACTTAATAAGTTGTTCAGGTCCAGATTATCAGCCATAGACACATGTGTATGTGGGCTACACTTGGTTGAGTCGGTGGGTTGTATAGATGTATCAATAGATAGATAGATAGATAGATAGATAGATAGATAGATAGATAGATAGATAGATAGA
>NW_026591086.1:45916382-45937034 GCF_907164565.1 Psammomys obesus
AGATAGATAGATAGATAGATAGATAGATAGATAGATAGATAGATAGACACATATACATATTTGTGGGTGTGTGTATAGGCATGAATATACATAAAACAATGATGATTAATAAGAGGAAGGAAAATGAAAGAATGTGAGGGTGATATGAATAGAGAAGGAGATTAGAATGACATAAATAACATAAATGTAGTTATACAAAAATTCTCAAGAGAAAAGGGGATGAAATTTAAATCATATAATTAACTAAAATTAAAAGGGAAGAAATATGAGAGTATGAGAAAAAATGTAATTACTAAATTAAAAAATATTTGCAGTTGTTTATTTATTTTGAATAGCAATGAGGAAATGACTATAATTTCCTTATAGACATAATGATAGTATGTCTTTAAAATTTTTATTTATTTTTTTTATTTTAATCACAGGTCATTCACTTGTATCCCAGCTGTAGCCCTCTCCCTCATTCCTTCCCAATCTCATCCTCCCTTCCTCATCCTCCTCCTTGCCCCTTTCGAAGTCCACTGATAGGAGAGGTCCTTAAATATTTTTTAGAACATAGATTAAAAAATAAGAAAAATGAACTTAGTTTGATGAAACATGCCTTTAATTCCTGAAATAAGGATGCTAAAACGTGTAATTAAATTTGAGGCCAGACTAATCTAAATAAAGATTTCTAAGAGAGCCAAGGTTAACTTAGCAGTGTTTCAAAGCAGAAGCTGAGACTCAGAACTAAACCTTCGGCAGAATGCTGAGAATCATATGAAAGAAGGGAGAGTTAGTATGACCTGGAGAGGTCAGGAGCTCCAAAAGGACCAATATATCAGGGCACAGGAGGCTTTTATGAGACTGTTTCTACAATCAAGGACCATGTATGTATATAACCTAGAACCCCTGCTTGTGTATAGCCCATGGTAGCTTAGTATGGAAGTGGGTACTTAGTAAGGGGAACAGGGACTATTTCTGACATGAACTCAATGGTTGGCTCTTTGACCTCCCTCACGCCCCCTAGGGAGGAACATTCTTGCTAGGCCACAGAGGAGGACACTGAAGACAGTCCTGAAGATACTTGATAAGCTAGGGTCAGATGGAAGGGGAGGAGGTCTTCCCCTACCTGTGGACTTGGAAAGGGACAGAGAGGAGATGAGGAAGGGAGGGTGGGATTGGGAGGAAATGACGGAGTGGGCTACAACTGGGATACAAAGTTAATAAACTGCAACTAATATTTACAAAAAAGAAAAAAAAACATGGACTGAACAAATAAGAAAATAAAATTAAATCAAGTAAATAAGTAAGCATCTAAGGAGATGATCATGTGCTTTTTCTCCTTCAGTTTTTTATATGGTGGATTACACTGATGGATTTCCATATGTTGAATGGAAATCCCACCCTTGAATGCCTGGGATTAAGCCTACTTGGTCATTGTGGATGATATCTTTAATGTGTTCTTGGATTCAGTTTGCAAGCATTTTATTGCATATTTTTGCATCAATGTTCATAAGAGAGATAGGTCTGAAATTCTCTTTTTTTTTTGTTGGGTCTTTGTGCGGTTTAGGTGACTGTGGTCAAAAAAGCATTTGACAAAGTCCAACAGCCATTCATGTTTAAAGTGTTGGAGAGATCAGGGATACAAGGCACATATCTAAACATAGTAAAGGCAATATACAGCAAGCCTATAGCAAACATCAAACTCAATGGAGAGAAACTTAAATCAATCCCACTGAAATAAGGGACAAGACAAGGCTGCCCACTCTCTCCATATCTCTTCAACATAGTACTTGAAGTCCTAGCTACAGCAAAAAGACAACTAAAGGAGATCATGTGGATACAAATTGGAAAGAGGTCAAAGTGTCACTATTCACAGATGATATGATAGTGTACATGAGCGACCCCAAAAATTCAACCAGAGAACTCCTTCAGCTGATAAACACCTTCAACAATGTGGCAAGATACAAAATCAACTTAAAGAAATCAGAAGCCCACCTGTACACCAAAGACAAAAGGGCCAAGAAAGAAACAACACCCTTCACAATAGCCACTAATAATATAAAGTACCTTGGGGTGACTCTAACCAAGCAAGTGAAACACCTGTTTGAAAAAAAATTTTTTTTAAGTCTTTGAAGAAAGAAATTGAAGACGATATCAGAAGATGGAAAGATCTCCCAAGCTCATGGATTGGTAGGATTAACATTGTGAAAATGGCCATCCTGCCAAAAGCAATCTACAGATTCAATGCAATTCCCATCAAAATGCCAACTCAATTCTTTACAGACCTTGAAAAAAAGATTCTCAGCTTCATATGGAGAAACAAAAAACCCAGAATCTCCAAAACGATCCTGTATACCAACAAATCATCTGGAGGTATCTCCATCCCTGATCTCAAGTTGTACTACAGAGTAATAGTAATAAAAACTGCATGGTATTGACATAGAAACAGAAAGGAGAATCAATGGAACTGAATAGAAGACCCAGAAATAAACCCACACACCTATGAATACTTGATTGTTGACCAAGAAACCAAAACCTTTCAATGGAAAAAAGACAGCATCTTCAACAAATGGTGCTGGTCTAACTGGATTTCTATAGTCAGAAAAATAAAAATAGATCCTAATTTATCACCCTGCATAAAACTAAAGTCCAAGTGAATCAAAGACCTCAACATATAACCAGATACTCTAAATCTGTTAGAAGAAAAAGTGGGGAACATCCTAGAACTCATTGGCACAGAAGACAACTTCCTGAACAGAACACCAACACCAACAGGCTCTAAGATCAACAATCAATAAATGGGACCTCATGAAACTCAAAAGCTTCTGTTAAGCAAAAGACATTGTAGTCAGAACAAAATGACAGCTTACAGACTAGGAAAGGCTCTTCACCAACCCTATATCTGACAGAGGGCTGGTATCCAGCATATATAAGGAACTAAAGAAGTTAAAAAGCAATAAATCAAGCAATCCAATTAAAACATGGGGTACAGAGATAAACAGAGAATTCTCTGAGAGGAATATAGAATGGCAGAGAAACACTTAAGGAGATGCTCAACATCCTTAGCCATCAGGGAGATGCAAATCATACAACCCTGAGATTTCACCTTATACCCATTAGAATGGCTAAGATGAATAACTCAAGTGACAACACATTCTGGAGAGGTTGTGGAGAAAGGGGAACTCTCCTCCATTGCTGGTGGGAATGTAAACTGGTACAACCACTTTGGAAGTCAATCTGGCATTTTCTCAGACAATTAGGAATAGTGATTCCTCAAGATCCAGCTATACCACTCCTAGGAATATATCTAAAAGATGTTCAAGTACACAACAAGGACATTTGCTCAACCATGTTTGTAGCAGCTTTATTTGTAATAGCCAGAACCTGGAAACAGCCGAGATGCCCCTCAATTGTAGGAATGGATACAGAAATTGTGGTACTTTTACACAATGGAATACTACTTAGCAATTAAAAACAAGGAAATCATGAAATTTGCAGGCAAATGTTGGGATCTAGAAAAGATCATTCTGAGTGAGTTTTCCCAGCAGGAGAAAGACACACATGGTATATACTCACTTATACAGTCCTATAAGATATGATAAGCATAATGTAATCTATACATCTAAAGAAGATAAACAAGAAAGAGGACCTGGGGTAACATTATCAGTCTTCACTTAGAAAGACAAATGGGAGGTGTATTGGACATAGAAGAAAACAAGTAACAGGACAGGAGCCTACCACAGAGGGCCTCTGAAAGACTCTACCTAGCAGTGTATCAAACCAGATACTAAGACTCATAACCAGCCCTTTGGCAGAGTGCAGGGAGTCATATGAAAGAAGGGGGAGTTAGCATGACATGGAAAGGATAGGAGCTCCACAAGGACCAAATATATCTGGGCACGTCTCTTTTCTTTTCTGAAACTGACACTCTATCAAGGACCATGAATGGATATAACCTAGAACCTCTGCTTTGATGAAGCCCATGGTAGCTCAGTAACCAATTGGTTTCCCATAGTTAGGGGAACAGGGAATATTTCTGACAGGAGCTCAATGGCAGGCTCTTTGACCCCCTACCCCCCAAGGAAGGAGCTGTCCTGCTAGGCCTCAGAGGAGGACTTTGCAGCCAGTCCTGAAGACTGATAAAACAGGGTCAGATGAAAGGGGAGGAGGTCCTCCCCAATCAATGGACTTGGAAAGGGGCAGGGAGGAGATGAGTGAGGGAGTGAGAGTTCGGGAAGGAATGAAAGAGCGGGATACAGAGTTAATAAAATGTAACTAATAATAAAAAATAAATTAATTAATTAAAAAGGTAAGTAAGCAAATAAGTAAGTAAAGTGAGTAAATAGATTATTAGTTTTAAACGTTTACATTTTTTAGGGGTAGAATAATATTACCATCTTTTTTTTTTTTTAATTATGTGTGTGATGTAGATCCATGAGAGTGTATGTACAAATTAGTACAGTCATCAGGAGAAGTTCTGAGAAGACCTGATTTCCCACAGCTGAGTTTCTTGGGGGTAACCTTCTAGTATTGTTCTGGAAACCAAACTCAATCCCAATACAGCAATGCTGTCAACACCAGAACCATCTCTCTAGCACCTTTTCACGTTAAGAATTATTTCTGGAGCCATAAGGAAAAAAACACAGTCTTTAGTAAAATTTTAATTATGTTTCCCGTCATTTTACACATCAGAGATTGAACAAACTGGCCTAACAATCTAGTACATAATTTTTGTTGACAAAATAAAATCTCAAAAATATAATAATAACTCCTCCTTTATAAGAGTAATAGTTTTGAGGTTTCCAAATCACCTGTTAAAAAATCTGACTTTACTTTTCACCAAGTAGTTGAGTTGAATTTCAGCATCTTTTTTTTTCTCCTGAATAATGTGCACAGTGACTTTATATTAAAGTCCGTTTTAAAAGTAAAGAGAAAAATTTGGCGATGGAAATGATAACGAAATGATTCTGCAGTTAACTAAGATGCTGAGAAAAGAGAAACTATTGAGGTAGTTGATTTTATTTTTTTACAGTTTCCTTGAGGACTGGGGATATAGATCAGTTAGAGCAAATTTAGTAGCAGGTGTGGGGCCTGTGGGATGATTCCTTAACAACATCAAAATAAATTAAAAGAAAAAGAGAGGAAAGGAAAAACAAAAACTACTGAGAGAGGACAGGAGTATCATATGGAATTAAACTTTCATTTAATTTTAATCAAAATTCAAAATTGACCAAAGTATCAGTACACTGAATAAAAATTTTAAGTATATATGTGCTTATAGCTCTTCATTTCTTTTCTGTAATCTTTTATATATTACAACATCCCTCTTTCCTCATTTCCTAATCTACTCACTGATAAATTTTTAAAACCATACATGCCAAATTATACTTTGACTAAAAATCAAAATTAAAGAGTTTGAAGCTTTGCCTCTTATTTCAAGAGGAGAGAGTTAATTAGGTAACTCACTGAAAAAAAAAAAGCTGTTGAAATATGTATCTGACTTCTGTCACCCATGTACAAAACAGTAATAAAAACAAGTAAGAGAAAAACATAAAAATCTGACAGCCTTTTAGGAAACTGAGAACTAGAAAGTGACATATGCATGTCATAATAATGTCTCACAGTTTACAAAATAACAGTTTATGATGTAGTTCTTTAGTTATTTCTTGTCCCCTGAACCACAATTTTGAAGGATTAATTTTCTGCTTATATTATTTCTAAATGAAGATAATGATGCTAGATAATGTTAAATAATGTTGTCAACATCACAGAATTTGGAGTGTCTAATATATTATCTAATCAGTTATCAAGGTAAATGAATATAGGATTTAAAATCAATGGGCCTGACAAAATATTGTACATCATAGATAAATAAATCATATGAATGCTCATTTAAGAAATGCGCTATGCAAGCTCCTAAGATAGAAAAGCAATTAAAAGTCCTACTTGGCTGTAAAGTCACATAGAAAAATTACAACCAGCATAAGGTAAACCTAAAGGTACACTAGTGGCCCTTGTATTTTGTGGACAAACAGAAGCTGTCAAATTAGACTTACACACACTCAATAAGAGATTATTTATGCCTGATATTGTAAACTACGTAACTACCAATTATTCATAGATGGTGAGGCCGTGAACCCTGCAACATAATCTGTTGCTACCAGTCTCCAAAAGCAGTATAATTCCTCCAAAACTCTAATCTAAGTACCTGTGATAATATCCACAGATAATTGTTTCTCTAAGCCTTCAGCATAAAACTTCCTTTTACAGCAGACACAAACCATCATACACACACACACACACACACACACACACACACACACACACACACAACTGGTTAAAATTATAGAACAACAAATATGTGGGTGACCAACTCCAATTGCAATATCTACAATAGAGTGCCTAGCTCTAAGTCATGGAGAGAATCACGGAAGATGGAGAAAGTCTGTGAGAGCCATTGGATCAGCATGTCTACTTTGAGATCATGTTTTCTATAATAGACAGGGCCACTGTACCCATGAAATCTCACCATTATCAATTGCCCAAATAAGAATTGACCAATGATTCTCAGCATCTGCTTTGATACACTGCTAAGTAGGGTCTTTCAGAGGCTCTCTATGGTAGGCTCTTGTCTGTTTCTTGGGGCAGAGTGCAGGGAATGAAGGGGGACTTAGTAAGAATTGGAGAGGACAGGAGCTCCACAAGAACCAAATATATCTGGGCACAGGGGTCTTTTCTGAGACTGATTCTCAAACCAAGGACCATGCATGGATATAACCTAGAACTCCTGCACAGACCTAGCCCATGGCAGTTCAGTATCCAGATAGGAACCCTAGTAAGGGGAACAGGGACTCTCTCTGACAAAACTCAGTGGCTGGCTCTT
Source organism: Psammomys obesus (assembly GCF_907164565.1). NCBI lineage: Eukaryota > Metazoa > Chordata > Mammalia > Rodentia > Muridae > Psammomys > Psammomys obesus. The sequence goes on from NW_026591086.1 coordinate 45,923,248, forward strand.
TAACCTTCCCTTCCTCTATCCTGAGGGAGGAGCAGCCTTGCTAGGCCACAGAGGAGGACATTGCAGCCAGTCCTGATGAGACCTGACATGTTAGGGTCAGATGGAAGGGGAAGATGACCTCCCTTATCAGTGGACTTAGAGAGGGGCAGGGAGGAGATGAGGGAGGGTGGGTGGGATTGGAAGGGAAAGAGGGAGGGGGCTACGGCTTGGATACAAAGTGAATAAACTGTAATTAATATAAAAAATAAAAATTTAATTAAAAAAAAGAATTGACCAATGCCAGGAGCAATACTAGTTGAAAATCCAACGTGCACCAAGTAACTCTTATAAAACACCATGAAGTATTTTCTATTTTAAAGATCATAAAGATGTAACAGTTTTACATTTCTCTCTACTATTAAATATGGAATAAATCCATATTGATTCTTATGTATTTTCAATAAAAAATAACCACAGGGAAAAAAACAAATAAAAAAAACCAAAACAAACAAACAAACAAACAAACAAAACACCATGAAGAGATACAGTAATTAGTGCTAATGAGTGGCTACTAGGAAAGGTCAAATTGGTCTTCTCCAGGTTTGATTCCCTTGATCTGGACCAATTTCTAACTGGTTACAGCCAAAGAAATATACATGTAAATAGCACTAACAGAACTCAGCATATTGCATATGTGTTGTGTGTTTTTGTGTGTATGATAATAATAAATAAAAAGAGGCCGTGAATATGATTGTGAGTTTAGAAAAGACAGGAGATGTTGGAAAGAGGGAAAGTTGTGAAATTATGTAAATGTAGTCTTCAGGTATGAAATTCTCAAAAAATAATAAAAATATTTTTAGAGAAAAGTTAATTTCTCCTGTGTAATAAATGAAATTTTAATTTTATATGATTATTATCAATATGATAGGCATTCTTATACACATTAAATTGTATGAGGTAAGCACATCAGTACATATTTTGGCATAAGATTATGTATACAAATCATTGAGAAGAACACATGTAATGTATAAATTCAAAAGTTGATAAACTACTATTGTCAGAGGAAATTATTCTAAAAACTCTTTTGTTTAAGACTTCATAATGGCCATATTATCTTAGGGCAGTCAGATATTTCTACCTATGCTATCTCAATAAGCTCACCGTCCATCTCCCAGCCTCTATCCAATACCATGTGCCTTAACCATCTTTATGTGGGCTACCCTTCATCCATAATTCTATGCATACTTGCTTTTATTATTCATCTTCAGCCTTTCATGTCAGTATTGGAGTTTTTCCTCCAGCCAGCATAGTTTCTTCTTCATGCTAACCCATGACGGCATCCTCCTTTTTGTTTTCCTCGTGAGATTCTCTTGAACCCAAAGCCCAGGATCTTGACCAGGCCTACCTTATGTTTCCCTGTCCACGTATAGGTTCTTCAATGAATCAATCAATCAAATATAATGTCTTAGGCAGGTTTACGCAACAAGGATAGGTGTATCCAGGGAGCAAGCAAATCTTGAGGGCCAGCAACCAGCTTAACATAAAAGCATCAGACCAACCTCTAACGATTCCCCTTTTCTGTCAAAATAAAGTGGCCATTTTTTACACAGTGAGAATAAATATGAAACAATTATAAAACAATAGATAGATAGATAGATAGATAGATAGATAGATAGATAGATAGATGTGATTTATTAGTATATGTGGAATTAGGATTTGCTTACATACTTGTAAAGGAATTTTTTGTTGCTTTTAAAAATAGCTGGGGATGTGTGAGTGGAAGATGGAAAGAGTGAAGGGAGAGGAAACTAGTTTGGATGTATTGTATAGGAAAAAACTATTTTCAATAAATAAGTAAGTTGATAGATAGATAGATAGATAGATAGATAGATAGATAGATAGATAGATAGATAGATAGATACTGGTCATAAAAATAAAACAGCCAAAAATCAAAATTAGAATTTCTTTAAATTAAAAAGCCTTTGTGTACTAATGAAAATAATATGTATGCCTCCATTATTATTTATATATTCAAATTAAATTTAAATAACATGCAAAAATAAAATAAAATAAAAAATAGTTTAATCATGTTAATAAAATATCTGTTTCACACCAAATAGAGGAAAAGTAGGAGCCATGACAGAAGCAAGAATCACTGGGATTAACAGTGTGAACTAAAGACTCAAAATTACCCAACAGAAAGACATTATAAAGAAGATGATTTACATTTCTCATGGCTTGTATTAATTTCTGTAGTCCTGTGTTGTGGATTGATCGGGGAATCCCAATGTGTTTGTACATGTCTTCCAAACAAATTCTCCTATCTCTTCAAGTACATCATGTCCTTGAACATTTGATTTTGTTGGTGGAGCCAACAAGAATCATTTGGAATTCCTCCGAGCATCCTAGAAAAGACTAGAAATGTCACAGTACTTGTTTCTGAAGAGCAGCCCTGATGAACTGAGAGGGACTTGCCTGAGACTTCAGTCAATTGTTTATGCAGCTGTAAAAGTACAGTTAACAACTAAGCAACATTTCTATCACTTATTGGCTCCTTCTTGGTTCTATCATATTTAGAATCTTTTTTTTTTTCTTTTTAGTTACATTTTGTTAACTCTGTGTCCCAGCTGTATCCCACTCCCTCATTCCCTCCCCAACCCCACACTCCCTCCCTGGTCTCCTCCCTGCCCCTTTCCAAGTCCACTGATAGGGGAGGACCTCCTCCCCTTTCATCTGACCCTGTTTTATCAGGTATCTTCAGGGCTGGCTGCAAAGTCCTCCTCTATATCCTCAAAGATCCCAATGCTTCCATGACAAGACTATAAGAGGATAGCCCTGTATAAGACAAGGAAATCAACATTTCTCTTCTCATTGATTCTTTTTTCTTTTACCTATTATACAACTCATTTATTGTTTTCTAATGAATAAAATACCACTGAAAATATGTAATACTTTTTTTTTTTAAACTATCCATTTGTCAATTGATAGATCTAGGCTTGGTCCATTTTTCAGTCATTGTGAGAAGAACAGCAATGAAGAAAGATGAGCAAATACATGCAGCAGGATATAGAAAATAAAGAGTATGGAAAATAAAGAGTCTGTTGAGCACATGTTCAGGAGTGGTTATAGCTTGATCATTAAGGTTAATGTTAACTTAACCAAGCAAAAGTCTTATTTTTTTATTAAATTTAATAAAGAAGACACACTTCTGTAATTTCAATTGTTACCAAAAGCAGACAACATATGAGGACACTTGAGTGATTCTTCTCCTCAAACTTCTTGTGAAAAGATTTAGATATCCTCTGATTGGAATATGGTAGTAATTGGACCACAAACTGCTTTTCTATGTATGCTGTTCTAAGTAGGTAGCTAAGGCAGGTTTGAGATGATCAGCACAAAGCACTTCACAATTTAAAGGGAAGAAGAAAATAAAACAGAAGCCTGTAACTGTAATCTGTTACAAGCTTACAAACCACATTAGTTTCAAAAGTATCTTGGCACCCTCCACTGTCTCTGTTCTGTAGGGTTAGCAGACCGGAAGTGACAATTGCTGTTAGCAACATGGATTGCACCAATTAATGTGGTGGCTTCTTTCATCTGAGCTACATTTCACTTGATCCCTTACATTCCAATTCATGGCTTAAGTAGTTTAGAATTGTACATGGAAGGGCATTTTCTAGTAGCTCCAAGAAATGTCCTGTATTTGACTGCACAGTGCCCATGCTGTTCCACTACAACATCATTCTAACAACAAACAGACCCTGTGTTTTACTCCTGTTCAAGAGTTCTAAACTCTCACTACTTTAACAAGTGTTCATCCTCTTGTGTTTTGTTTTTGTTTACTGTTTTATTTTTCATATTCAAGCTACTATGCCACATCTTCAAGTATTTCCTTTTAACCATGTACCTCTGTGGTTTCTCTCCATTACGCTTCACTTTTTTAATGAAATTTTTATTTTTAGATTAATTACAGTTTATCAACTTTGTATCCCAGCTGTAGCCCCCTCTCTTTTCCCATTTCAATCCCATTCTTTCTCCCTCATCTCCTCCTATGCCCCTCTCCAAGTCCATGAATAGGGGATGTCCTCCTTCCCTTCCATCTGACCCTAGCTTATCTGATTTCATCTGTACGAACTGCAATGTCCTCCTCTGTGGCCTAGCAAGGCTGGTCTGTCATCCCCTGCTCAGATGTAGCCTATGCAGCTAGGTATCCAAGTGGGTTCCCTAGTAAGAGGAACCGAGACTGTCTCTGATCTGAACTCAGAGGCTAACTACACTTTATGCTAGTACCATCATTCTGAAACCTGATTCCTCCAAGGGCTGGTTAGTTTTTCATCAATATGACACAAGCTTGAGTCATCCGGCAAGAGGGAACTTCAACTGGGAAATTTCCTTCTTCGGATCGGCCCTTAGCAAATACATGGAGACATTTCCTTGATTTTATGTTTCAGGGTTGTTCAGTCTACATTGGGTTGTATGGCCTTTGAGTAGTTGGTTCTGGGTTTTATGGTAAAGTGGGCTCAGTAAACCATGAAGAGGAAAAGCAATATAGTAATACTGCAACCTATCTGCTTTCACTTCTTTGAGTTCTTTTTTTGGCTTTCTTAAGTGATGGATTTTAATACGTAAGCCAAATAAACTTTTTTCCTATTCAAGTTGGTTTTGGGCAGGGTGTTTGCAACAGCAATAGAAAGCACTATCAGAAACTTCCCTTCTTATTTTACTATGTACATTAGTATACAGTACATATAAAATATATGTTTTTCCTTTACTTTGAGCATCCATTAAAAAAGCTTGATAAAAGTCTTCTTTCTCTGCATCAAATAATTTATGTTTCTCTATTCTTGTTACTTAAAGAGCTCTTTTTTATTGTCTAGGCAAGTTCTTTAACAATTAGAAAGTTCTCTGGGTTAGAGAGTTGGCCTGGTGGTTAAGATCACTTGTTACTCTTGCAGAGTACCTGCATCTAGTTTTCCAGCATTCACATGGCGCCTCACAGCCACCCAACACTGTCTTCTAATCTCAGCAAGCTCTAGACTTCACTTGTTACATAGACATACATGCAGACAGAGACACTCATATATGGAATATAAAATGAATAAATCATGAAATAGACATTTGGGCATCCTAGGTTTACTCTAGACTTGTTATTTTTATTACTTTCCATGTTCTGGAATATTTTTTTAATTTTTATTTTTTAATATTAATCACAGGTTATTTAATTTGTATCCCAGCCATAGCCCCCCCCTCCCTCATTCCCTCCCAATCCCACCCTCCCTCCCTCATCTCTTTCCTGTCCCTTTCCAAGTCCACTGCTAGGGGAGGTCCTCCTCCCTTTCCGTCTGACCCTAGCTTATCAGGTATCTTCAGGACTGGCTGCAATGTCCTCCTCTGTGGCCTAGAAAGGCTACTCCTCCCTGTGAGGGAAAGGGAAGGTAAAGGAGTCAGTCATTGAGTTCATGTCAGAAATAGTTTCTATTCCCCTTACTAGGGTACCCATTTGGATACTGAGCTACCATGAACTACATCTGTGCAGGGGTTCTAGGTTATATCCATGAATGGTCCTTGGTTGGACAAACAGTCTCACAGAGGACCCCTATGCCCTGATATATTTTGTCCTTGTGGAGATCCTGGGTCAAATTTTTTATAGTTGATTTTTCACAATGGAGAGGAAGTACAAACTCTCCTTCTAATGATTCCCTCCTGCTGTGAGTCAGTGCAAGAGGTGAGAACAATAAAGGGGTCATTAGCAGGAAAGCACTGAGGCTAAGGTAGTCCAGAGGTCAGACAGCACATTGCTAATAGATATAGAGAAAGTGGGAGTCATCTTCTTCAGTTGTATCCTTTAGTTACTCTAACATTCTCCATCAGATTGTTTCAATAAAACGACACTGCAAGTAGCCATAGTTAAAATAAAAAAATAAATCACATAACCAAATAAGAATCATGGATCTGAGAAAGAATAGATACAGAAGACTGGAACTGATATTGCTGTAAAGTGTAAGAGTGATGGGTGGAATGTATGCCATACGTATATAAAATAATTAATTTAGCAGTACTGAGATACAGTCACATATTGTCATTGGTAAGGTTTTAGAGGCTAACAGGAACTTTATAGACAAGCAAAACAAAAGATTCACAGAGAGTGGTCGGTGATGCCAGGAAAATGGGAAGTAAGATGAAAAAAAAACATGAAGTAATGTTTTAATGTCTCAATAATCTATCCCTGCCATCTACCCTTACATAATATTCATTTCAAAAGATAAGTCCATAATATTTATGAGGCTATCCAGCCTGAAATTTCTTGAAAATTGAAAGAGAGAAGGCCAAAAATTGGAAAAATTTGATCCTGAAACCTCATTCTTCTAAGAGCTACCTCAATTATGCACATTCACTCCTTCCAAATGACTCAAACAGAATCAGATACATTACAGACGATAATCTTTAATACTTCCAATTAACTTTATTACAAAGACTGACCACATGTACACTCAGAGCAGCATTCATATTAGTGTTTTACTTACTAATGGATCCTTATAATTTAGAGTTATAAAAGGAAAAATTAAGGGAGGACTATGCAGGCAGTCCTGGTGAGGCGTGATAGGCTAGGGCCAGTTAGAACGGGAGGAGGACCTCTTCTATCAGTGGGCTAGGGGAGGGGTATAGGGGAAGAAGAGGGAGGCAGAGTAGGACTGAGAAGAGATGAGGGAGAGAGTTACAGCTGGGATATAAAGTGAATAAATTGTAATAAATAAATTAAAAAATAAATTTGTACGTATCATCACAGCAAATACTATTTCAATAGATATTTTGTTACTTTGTATTCCTGCTTCTGACTTTTAGTAGAAAATTTGTTTTAATCTTTTTAAAATTTTTTATTGGAATCCGTGATATACAAGCAGAACTTTTAAAAAATGTGATTTTAATGTTAAGTAAATATTTAACTTTCGTAAAATTACTAGGGAATATGAACCTAATTATAGTTATTTTTCAGTAGAATTTTCTTTTACTAACTACTCTGTGAACATTAATGATTTTGGTAAATACATATTACATAATTACTAATGTTTAAATGACTTATTTTTTACTAATAGATCCATTGCTCTTTTATTTCCCTCATTACATACTACTCTAATAGATTTTTAAATGCCAGAGAATCAGAAGCTTACTATCTTTAGATGGCTCTATGTTAATTTACAAATATTCATGATGCATAATATTATAATTGAATCACAGCAGACTGATAATCTGGTTTCTCTGGTTTTTATCCTTAAATTTTGCTAACATATGACTTATCTTCTGCACAGAGAAAACATCCATAGACTGTGTTTTACTACTGTTTTAAAGTTGTAAGTGATGTTCTGTTCTTTATAAAAATGTTTTTATTATGATCAATGGTTTTATCATTTTAGTTTATGAATTCAATAACCTAGACATTGCTCTTGGAGCTAAATATTATTTTAGAAGATTAAGTATTTATTATATGTAGTATGCTTTAGTTATGGTGTATGAAAGTAATAGTAGAGAAATGTGATTTCAATCATTTAGAGAAAGTGGCATTGTCTAAATTAGGCCATTCATTTTCATTATTTTAGTTAGTAAGAACTAGTTTTTATTTTAGATATTTCCAAAGACAATCTTGATCTTCCAATCTTTTTTTTTCCACAAAATTTTTGTCCTTATTTTCCATTGCTTTTAGATCAAGATCCATTCATATTTCAAATTGCTAGTTAAAAACATTGTGTATGCTATTTTGTGGAAGATTTTCTATGTATTTTTTTTTCTACTTATGTTTTCATTTTCATCAGTGCCTATGGAGAAAACCAAGAGATAACCTTGGGATCTAGGCAGCTCACTCAGAGACATGAAAAGAAAATCAGTTTGAATTGCAAAGATAAGCTTGTGTGCTCCTAGGAATATTCTGAAGTATAAAAATGAAAAAGAATTGTGCTAATAAATGAAGCAGGTACAGACAGGCTTTGGCTTTTACACATCCAGCATTTGTACCCCACATAGATTCCAAATTGAGAATTAAAAACAGTGCAGTTGTCAGGGGAGAGCTGTCTGAGTCTAGCCATCACAGAAACAAATTTAAAGAGACAGTGGTTTGAGCCCAGCCACCTCAGGGACATCTTTTCATCTTGCTGACAGGGTTAAGCTGGTTTATTTTCCCAGGCCCAGGAACCAACTCCTGTCCTGGTTTGTGGGAGATGTGTATGACAAACTTACATATTCTAAGCTATTCTGGCTCGTTGTATTTCAGCTCCCTAGTCTGTTCTGAGGCACTAATCAATCAATAGTGGCTTTGTTACAATACATTTTTATCATGTGCATTGATCTGGTGTTTGAATTCTGTCAGATTTAAGTAGAGACCATAACAAAATGTCCTTTAACATATTATTTCATTTACTTCTAGAATTGCCATTAAGATTACATTATTTTAATACATGATTTTAAATAAATTTAAATATGATATGTAAAATATTTGTTCCTTTTAACTCCTCTTACACATAGAAAACAGAGACCAAATAGGCATTTGTAATATTTTAACTATTCTAGTAATACTTGAAAGTATTGATTTTATACTGATGATTTTAAATAGTTTTATTCTCATCAGTAACTGAAAATTATAACACTAATACTAAATTTAAGCTTGAATATGGATAGTAATGTATAGCTATGGCAATAGCCTGTGATATTTGGGAGATTTATGGTACCCCCTTAAACAACTCAACAATATTTAACCCTTTCCTTGAACTGATGTTTTAATAGGTAGCATAAGATGTCAAATTGATACATTATTCCCCACCACTATATGGTGACTCCATTTAAATTGTAGAAAGCTTCGGCATTTGTATATTTTAATGTGGATTTTTAAAAGTCCTTTAATGTTGGTTGTTATTCCCCATATTCCTTATTTTGTCTTGCCTTCCCATCAAATTCCCTATTTAATTCTCCTACACTTGTTTCCCCTTTGTCTCTATTACATTGCATTCTGTTTTACATTCCTTAGACAAGTCCTTCTTCCCATGACCCCTTATTAATTACCAAACCTCTGTCATTATTTAGTTTGAAACTCATATATATAAAGCTTCAAAACTACCATCCACATACATGATAAAACATTCAATATTTGTCTTTTTGAGTCTGGGTTATCTCATTCAGGGTGATTGCTTCTACATCCATTCATTTATCTACAAATTCATAATTACATTTTCCTAAGCATCTGAATAATATTCCACTGTGTAAATGTTCCACTGAGATTCACAGCTGAATAATGTCCAGAGTGAGAGATTTATTTTTAGGACTCCATCGTATAAGGGATAACTTCATTAACCACTCCCTTCAAGGCTCAGGAATATACATAGAAGAAAAGGTAAAGAGACTGTAAAGTCTGAGGTGTTTGATGACTCCAAGAAAATATTTTTGCAATCAAAACAGGATGTATTGGGCAAACAGATGTTTGTTGGTGTGTAGATGTACACATGCATGCTTATGGAGGTCAAAAGTTAATGCTGATACCTTCCTTTGTCACTGTCCACCTTATTATTGAGGCAGGGTCTCCAACGAACTGATCCCCAGTCTCATGCTTGCATGGCAACTGCTTTTTGCACTGAGTGGGCGCACCTTACACCCAAAGTCTGGAGTTATTACCCATACAGCAGCATTTTAGATGTAAGATCAAAACCTACATACATGTGTATTCAAGTACAACATATTTATTTCTGGCATCTTCCCATGTGAAACCATATAAGATCCGAAATTTTGAGGTGTATTGTTCTTACATCCTCAACGACAAGATTGAATGAATGTTGGCTGAAATCAGTAAGTGTTTGACAGAATACTCCATACATAGTTAATTAATAGTCTGAATGGGTATTGCATTTAAATGTTTGTTTCCTTTTTCTCATTTAGCCCCTTCGAGAGCTTAGCATTCTTTGCCCAGGAAAAGGAATTGTAATTTGTACCTTTCAACATGTTCCTTCTCCTCTGTGACTTGAACATTACCTGGAACCCTATGCTACACTGTGCAACTATTGCACTGAAAATGTCTTGATGGTTCACTGCTCAAAAAGGTCTTTTAAGATTTTTGTCCTGCCTGTTGCTGCCCATGAAATCTCATCAAGTTTGCTATTTTCTAAAATATTTAAGGCAAATATGAAAGAAATATTTTTGTTCATGTTTCAGGTTCTTTCTTATTAATATTATAACTAACATGTCTCATTTGTTCATTTTACTCTGTCTGGACTTACTCATAAAATTTTTCACAAATTCATTAGGTGTCTGTATTTATTCGTTAGGTTGTTTACTGTTTGCTTAGAGACAGAGTCTTTCTGCAGCCACAGCTTTATCATCACCATCATCTTCATTGTCATCAATGTTGTTACTATTACTGAGTTTGTTGTTTGTCAATTTCACATATATATATAAAATAATGATTACTATCCCCATATCCTCTCTAAAAGTGTGAAATTATTTCTTTCATGAACTGAAGACTTTTGAGTTCACTTGTACAGTACAAATACAATCAAATACAGGAGTACAGTATATTTGGTACCACCAGTGAGAAACAGTTTTAAGGAATGTAATCTATTTGTAGGCTGTTCCTTGTGCACCCAGGACATTTCTGGAATAATGGATATAACTCAGAGAATTACGAATAGGGTATTGTCAAGCTTGCAGACATGCCTGAACTCATTGTGATGATTCATGGCCAGTTTCCTATGACCATTGTAATCAGTTAAATTCCTGTTAAAGTTCAGGAAGATAGAGGAGCGGATAAACCCGCTAAAATCTGTACATCTAAACACACTAAGCAAAAGAGAGGACCCTAACTAAAATGCTCAATTCCCATCCTGAAAGGCAAAGAGGATGGACATCAGAAGAAGAAGAAAACAGGAAACAACCTCGGAACCTGCTACAGAGGGCCTCTGAAAGCCTCTGCCCTGCAGACTATCAAAGCAGATGCTGAGCCTGATGGACAACTGATGGACAGAGTGAATGGAATTTTATGTAAGAAGTGGGAAATAGTAAGAGCTGGAGGGGACGGGAACTCCACAAGGAGAGCAACAGAACAAGAAAATTTGAACACAGGGAACTTCCCAGAGGCTCATACTCCAACCAAGGACTATTCATGGAGATAACCTAGAACCCCTGCACTGTAGCCCATGGCAGTTCAGTGTCTAAGTGGGTTACCTAGTAATGGGAAGAGGGACTGCCTCTGACATAATCTGATTGGCCTGCTCTTTGATCACCTCCCCCTGAGGGGGGAGCAGCCTTACCAGACCACAGAAGATGACAATGCAGCTACTTCTGATGAGAACTGATAGACTAAGATCAGAAAGAAGGAGAGGAGGACCTCTCCTATCAGTGGACTTGGGGAGGGGCATGCATGCAGAAAGGGGAGGGAGGGTGGGATCAGGAGGGAAGGAGGGAGGGGCTTATGGGGGGATACAAAATGAATAAAGTGTAATTAATAAAAGTTAATAAAAATTTAAAAAAAGAAAAAAGAAAAATGAGCCTTTTTCAAATAGAGAAAGCCATGCCCAAATATGATACTTCTTGTGAATAAATATAAGTAAAATTAAATTAATCACTTAAACTATTTTTAGAAACTGACAATTTTAAATCTATAGTTAAATCTTTTAAAAAATGTAACATCTAAGTGAGAATTAAATATTCCTTAACAATGTTACATAATTTTCACATAAAATAGATAAAAACACATTGAATATAATAAATATCAATAATAACATAAAATTACTTACAGATAACATAAAAAAGATCTTATTTAAAATAATTTTCTTGAGATAAGATAGAAATATTTTAGCCCAGAGACATATGGACATATCACTTGGAGAATTATACTTTCAGAAACCAAGTCATCTTGCTTAATGGATCATCATTGGTAAAGTGTGTTAAATAAAGAAAAAAAAATGGTAAACATACACACACACACACACACACATATATATATACATATATATATTTCTTTAAATTCCATGTATATTTACTCTGATTCCTGTCAATTTTATGCTGTTGTTGAACACTTTAAAAAGATCCATTCATTTATCTTGTTAGTTATTACAATTGCTACAGAAGTGATTTATATTTTCATTTTATAAGATGTACCCAAACAATTTAAGGCACATTATCAAAAAAAAATGTGACACAAGGGTCTTTTATGAAACTATTTCTCCAACCAAGGACCATGTATGGATATAACCTAGAACCTCTGCTCGAATGTAGCTCGAAGTGGGTACCCTAGTAAGGGAACAGGGATTATTTCTGACATGAACTCAATGGCTGGCTCTTTGACCTCTCCTGGCCCCCGAGGGAGAAGCAGCCTTGCCAGGCCACAGAGGAGGACATTGCAGCCAGTCCTAAAGATACCTGATAAACCAGGGTCAGATGAAAGGGGAGGAGGTCCTCTCCTATTAGTGGACTTGGAAAGGGACAAGGAGGAGATAAGGGAGGGAGAGTGAGATTGGGAAGGAATGAGGGAGTGGGATACAGCTGGGATACAAAGTTAATAAACTGCAACTAATATTAAAAAATAAAAAAGAAATAAAATATAAAAAATTGATATGATAAAAATTTTAAGAAAATGATTATAATAATAAGGAAACCATTATTTAAATCTAGCTAGTGTGTTCAAGTTATACTCACGTCATCTTGAGCAAACATGCACCGAAAACAGCAGCTCTCTGTTTAGTAGCAGTGCAACTGTTTATTTACAGTGTTCACTTGAACAGGAAAGCAAAGCAGTCACAGTGTAAGAGCGTGACTTTGTACACTGATATGTCTTTTCTCATAACGATTTCTTTTTTCATTTATTTATTTTCTTTTGGGTGTTACCATTTTTTTATTCATTTTATGTTATTTTTATTTATTGATTTTAAATGTTTAATGCAATGAAATTGTATTTAGTTTACATTAAATGTTTTAATGCAATATGAATTATATCACTTCCTATCTCCCTTTCCTTCCATTCTTGATCCCAGTTCCTTCCAGCTGACTTCCCTAGAATCCCTCTCATGCCTGCCCAGACTCAAATTGGCTTGTGTATGTGTGCACAAATACATTTAAACAACATGCTGAGTTTATTTTTGTCATTTGCTTGTGTATGGCTTCAAGCCTAGTCACCAGTCAGGATCCTCATCTCCAGGAGAAGCTAATTCACCTTCTCCCAACAGTCAATGGCTGTCTATGGTGCATGTTCTAGGAATGGGCCCTGGTGAAATTTCCTGCTTCCACATTAACATATCTGTTGATATTTGAGAGTTTTAGCTTTTGTTTGTGCAGCTAATTCTAGAAGATAATGTTCCACGGAGAAGGCTTTCTAATATTTTGGCTCATATAATCTTTCTATTCTCTGTTGCATCATGTTCCCTGAATCATATATGCAGGAGCTCTGATGTAGATGTACCTTTTGGTGCCAGTATCCCCATGATCTGTTAATCTCTGCATTGTGCTCATCTGGAGAGGAAGCTCACTCTTCCAAGGAAGGTAGGTCACATACTTGCCACCCTGTTTAGTATCTAAAGGCATTTCTCACCTCTTTCTATAGTCTTTTTCTTGAGGTGATTGCTTGTTAATTTAATCACCGTCTAGTTCAGTTAATGTTATGCTTTCTAAACCTGAAAATGGATGAGCTGCCATGCAATGGGTATCTAATGCAAATTATTATATCAATGAATGAAATTAAACCCAATAACAGTCTAGGGAAGTGACTCATACAGCATCTTGCACTCGTGGGCCTGATGATGATGATGATGATGATGATGATGATGATGATGATGATGATG